>NC_064638.1:706217072-706517072 GCF_023864345.2 Schistocerca serialis cubense
AACCACGACACCATGCAGCGCGGTACAGATAGGCCCAACAACATGTAAATGGACCGCTCAGGATTGGCATCACGTTTTCTTCACCAATGAGTGTCGCATATGCGTTCAGCCAAAGAGTTGTCGGAAGCGTGTTTGGAGGCAGCGCAGTCAGGCTGAACGCCTTAAATACACTGTCCCCTTCTGTTTTGGGGTGGCATTATGTGGGGCCGATGTACGCCGCTGGTAGACATGGAAGGCGCCGTAACGGTTGTACGATACGTAATGCCATCCTCCAAAATGATTAAAATGGCTCTGAGCACTATGGGACTTAACATATGAGGTCATCAGTACCCTAGAACTTAGAACTTCTTAAACTTAACTAAGGAAGTGGAAGGAAAACAAGAGTTCTGTTCAGATGAGCATCGGGTAATATCAACAGCAGCAGAAAATGGTATAACAGGTGTAGGATTCGTTATGAACAGGAAGGTATGGCAAAGGGTGTGTTACTGTGAACAGTTCAGTGACTGGGTTGTTCTAATCAGAATCGACAGCAGACCAACACCGACAACGATAGTTCAGGTATACATGCCGACGTCGCAATCTGAAGATGAACAGATAGATAAAGTATATGAGGATATTGAAAGGGTAATACAGTATGTAACGGGGGACGAAAATCTAATAGTCATGGGCGACTGGAATGCAGTTGTAGGGGAAGGAGTAGAAGAAAAGGTTACAGGAGAATATGGGCTTGGGACAAGGAATGAAAGAGGAGAACGACTAATTGAGTTCTGTAACAAGTTTCAGCTAGTAATAGCGAATACCCTGTTCAAGAATCACAAGAGGAAAAGGTATACTTGGAAAAGGCTGGGAGATACGGGAAGATTTCAATTAGATTACATAATGGACAGACAGAGATTCCGAAATCAGATACTGGATTGTAAGGCGTACCCAGGAGCAGATATAGACTCAGATCACAATATAGTAGTGATGAAGAGTAGGCTGAAGTTGAAGACATTAGTCAGGAAGAATCAATACGCAAAGAAGTGGGATACGGAAGTACTAAGGAATGACGAGATACGTTTGAAGTTCTCTAACGCTATAGATACAGCAATAAGGGATACCGCAGTAGGCAGTACAGTTGAAGAGGAGTGGACATCTCTAAAGAGGGCCATCACAGAAGTTGGAAAGGAAAACATAGGTACAAACTAGGTAGCTGCGAAGAAACCATGGGTAACAGAAGAAATACTTCAGTTGATTGATGAAAGGAGGAAGTACAAACATGTTCTGGGAAAATCAGGAATACAGAAATACAAGTCGCTGAGGAATGAAATATAGGAAGTGCAGGGAAGCTAAGACGAAATGGCTGCAGGAAAAATGTGAAGACATCGGAAAAGATTTGATTGTCGGAAGGACAGACTCAGCATACAGGAAAGTCAAAACAACCTTTGGTGACATTAAAAGCAACGGTGGTAACATTAAGAGTGCAACGGGAATTCCACTATTAAATGCAGAGGAGAGAGCAGATAGGTGGAAAGAATACATTGAAAGCCTCTATGAGGGTGAAGATTTGTCTAATGTGATAGAAGAAGAAACAGGAGTCGATTTAGAAGAGATAGGGGATCCAGTATTAGAATCGCAATTTAAAAGAGATTTGGAGGACTTACGGTCAAATAAGGCAGAAGGGATAGATAACATTCCATCTGAATTTCTAAAATCATTGGGGGAAGTGCTAACAAAACGACTATTCACGTTTGTGTGTAGATTATATGAGTCTGGCGATATACCATCTGACTTTCGGGAAAGCATCATCCACACAATTCCGAAGACGGCAAGAGCTGACAAGTGCGACAATTATCGCACAATCAGCTTAACAGCTCATGCATCGAAGCTGCTTACAAGAATAATATACAGAAAAATGGAAAAGAAAATTGAGAATGCGCTAGGTGACGATCAGTTTGGCTTTAGGAAAAGTAAAGGGACGAGAGGGGCAATTCTGACGTTACGGCTAATAATGGAAGCAAGGCTAAAGGAAAATCAAGACACTTTCATAGGATTTGTCGACCTGGAAAAAGCGTTCGACAATATAAAATGGTGCAAGCTGTTCGAGATTCTGAAAAAAGTAGGGGTAAGCTATAGGGAGAGACGGGTCATATACAATATGTACAACAACCAAGAGGGAATAATAAGAGTGGACGATCAGGAACGAAGTGCTCGTATTAAGAAGGGTGTAAGACAAGGCTGTAGCCTTTCGCCCCTACTCTTCAATCTGTACATCGAGGAAGCAATGATGGAAATAAAAGAAAGGTTCAGGAGTGGAATTAAAATACAAGGTGAAAGGATATCCATGATACGATTCGCTCATGACATTGCTATCCTGAGTGAAAGTGAAGAAGAATTAAATGATCTGCTGAACGAAATGAACAGTCTAATGAGTACACAGTATGGTTTGAGAGTAAATCGGAGAAAGACGAAGGTAATGAGAAGTAGCAGAAATGAGAACAGCGAGAAACTTAACATCAGGATTGAGGGTCACGAAGTCAATGAAGTTAAGGAATTCTGCTACCTAGGCAGTAAAATAACCAATGACGGACGGAGCAAGGAGGACATCAAAAGCAGACTCGCTATGGCAAAAAAGGCATTTCTGGCCAAGTGAAGTATACTAACATCAAATACCGGCCTTAATTTGAGGAAGAAATTTCTGAGGATGTACGTCTGAGTACAGCATTGTATGGTAGTGAAACATGGACTGTGGGAAAACCGGAACAGAAGAGAATCGAAGCATTTGAGATGTGGTGCTATAGACGTATGTTGAAAATTAGGTGGACTGATAAGGTAAGAAATGAGGAGGTTCTATGCAGAATCGGAGAGGAAAGGAATATGTGGAAAACACTAATAAGGAGAAGGGACAGGATGATAGGACATCTGCTAAGACATGAGGGAATGACTTCCATGGTACTAGAGGGAGCTGTAGAGGGCAAAAACTGTAGAGGAAAACAGAGATTGGAATAAGTCAAGCAAATAATTGAGGACGCAGGTTGCAAGTGCTACTCTGAGATGAAGAGGTTAGCACAGGAAAGGAATTCGTGGCGGGCCGCATCAAACCAGTCAGTAGACTGATAACAAAAAAAACCACACCCACCGACAGTGCAGCCATATCGGCAGAATATTTGCGAGGCATTCACCTTCATGGACGACAAGTCGCTCCCCTGTCGTGCACATCTTGTGAATGACTTCCTTCAGGAAAACGATATAGCTCGACTAGAGTGGCCAGCATGCTCTACAGGCATGAACCCTATCGAACACGCCTGAGATAAATTGGAAAGGGTTGTTTATGGACAACGTAATCCACGAACCACTCTGAAGGATCTACGCCGAATCGCCGATGAGGAGTGGAACAATCTGGACTAATAGTGCCTTGATGAACTTGTGTACAGTATCCACGACGAATACAGGCATGTATCAATGCAAGAGGACGTGCTACAGGGTATTAGAGGTACCGACGCGTACAGCAATCTGGACCACCACCTCTGAAGGCTTCGTTGTATGGTGGCACAATGTGTGGTTCTCATGAGAAATAAAAAGGAGGGAAATGATGTTTATGTTGATCTCTATTCCAATTTTCTGTACAGGTTCCGGAACTCTCGGAACCGTGGTGATGTAAAGCTTTATTCTGATGTGTGTATATCGGAATAATTTCAGCCTTGTTTGTTTGATGTTCAGTTGTTTGATGGGCAGTGCATACAGCTGAAGTCGTAGGAATTTAGTTGTTTGATGTTCCTAAAGGAGGGGATCGACAGGGCGTGGAGGTGTATGTAAATTGGAATACGGATACAGTAGCGCTGCAATGTACCTAGATAGGTGATTATTGGGTAGGATATTGGGTGTTACGATTAAAGTATGAAAGGGTATATAATCTGGCTTGGGGAAAGTACATCTACATCTACATCGGTACTCCGCAGTCCACCATACGGCGCATGGCGGAGGAATGCTCATACCACTACCAGTCACGGAAAAACGACTATCTATAACCATCCGTATGAGCCCTAGTTTCTGTTACCTTATCTTCGTGGTCTTACGCGAAATTTGTATTAGAGCCAGTAGGATTGTTGCGCAGTCAGCTTCAAATGCCGGTTCGCTAAATTTTCTCAATAGCGTTCCTTGAAAGGAATATCGCGTTGCCTCCAAGTATTCCTATTTGAATATCCGAAGCATCTCTTTAACACTTCCCTGTTGTTAGAACCTATCAGTAACAAACGAAGCAGCCAGCCTATGAATTGCTTCAATGTCTTCCTTTAATCCGACCCGATTCCGATCCCAAACACTGGCGCAGTAATCAAATATAGGTCACAGTAGCGTCCTACATGCGGTCTCCTTTACAGATGAACCACACTTGCCTAGAATTCTCCCAATGAATCGAAGTTGGCCATTCGCCTTCCTTACCACACTCGTTACATGTTCGTTCCATTTCATATTGCATGGCAACGTTACGCCCAGATATTTAAACGACTGGACTGTATCAAGCAGGCACTACTAGTGGTGTATCCCAGCATTACTGGTTTGTTTTTCCTACACATGCAGTAATTTACATTTTTCTAAATTTAGAGCTAGCCGCCTTTCATTACACCAACTAGAAATTTTGTCTTGTATCCTCCTAAGCCACTCAACTTCGATACCTTACCGTAGACCACAGCATCAACAGCAAAAAACCGCAGATTGCTGCCCACCCACCCAGTTCGCCAAATCATTTACGTGTATAGCAAATAACAGCGGTCCTACCACACTTCCCTGGGGATTCCTGAAGATACCCTTGTCTTTGATGAGCACTCGCCGTCGAGGACTACATACGGCATTCTATAATTTAAGACGTCTTCGAAACATATATATGTGAATCTATTCCATATGCTCGTACTTTTTTCAGCAGCCTGTATGGAGCACCGAGTGAACTGTTTTCCAGAAGTTTAGAAATATGGAATCTGTTGCCTTGCACCCATAGTTCACTAAATATCATGTGATAAAAGGAGGGTAATCTGAGTTTCGTATGAGCGATGCTTTCTAAATCTATGTTGATTCGATGACATAAGCTTCTCGGTCTCAAGAAAATTTATTAAGCTCGAAATGAGAATATGTTCAAGGATTGCCGCGCGGGATTAGCCGAGCGGTCAAGGCGCTGCAGTCCTGGACTGTGCGGCTGGTCCCGGCGGAGGTTCGAGTCCTCCCTCGGGCATGGGTGTGTGTGTTTGTTCTTAGGATAATTTACGTTAAGTAGTGTGTAAGCTTAGGGACTGATGACCTTAGCAGTTGAGTCCCATAAGATTTCACACACATTTGAACACATGTTTTTTGTTCAAGGATTCTGCAGCAAACCGATGTTAGGGATATTGACCTGTAATTTTTCAGATCCGTTCGTTTGCTGTTCTGATATGAGGAGTCATTTGCTCTTTTCTTCGAGTCGCTTGGGATTTTGCGCTGGGCGAGAAAAAAATTGGTTCGATTGGCTCTGAGCGGTATGGGACTTAACATCTGAAATCATCAGACTCCTAGAATTTAGAACTACTTAAACCTAATTAACCTAAGGACGACACACACATCCATGCCCGAGGCAGGATTAGAACTTGCGTCCGTAGCGGTCGAGCGGTTCCAGACTGATGCGCCTAGAACCGCTCGGCCACTCCGGCCGGCGCTGGGTGAGAGATTTGCAATAAATGCAAGTTAGGTAAGGGTGTACGCTTTGAAAGACCGAATTGGGTTTCCATCTGGACCTGGTGACTGATTTGGTTTCAACTCTTTCAGTTGTTTCTCTGCACCAGGAATGCTTATTACTACGTCATCCATAGGGGAGTCTGTTCGATGGCCAAACGACGGAATGTTTGTATGACTCACCCACGTGAACGGTTTCTTGACCGTGAAATTTAAAACTTCGGGTTTTGTTTCTCTATCTTCAAATGTCATACCAGCCCGGTCAACAAGTGACTGGAAGGAAGTCTTGGAGCGACATAGCGATTTTACATAGGACCAGAATTTTCTCGGGTTCTCTGCCAGATCTTCCGCTAAGGTATGAAGGCGGCAGTAGTCGTCTGCTTCGCGCTTAGATCTTTTCAGAGACTCACGGATGTCTGTTAACCTTTCGTTGTCAGTTGCGAGTTTTCTTTTGAACCGACAGGATAACAGCCTCTCATTCATCAGCATTTTCCAAATCTCGTTATTAATCCATCGTCGGTCTTTTCCGCCATTAATCCACTTACTAGACACCACGACTTACAGTCTGCTTAAACTTTGCTCATAATGCCTCTAACTGGAACTAAATGATATCAGTTCACATTTAAGCGAGATCTAATAACTGCTTATCTGATATTTCTAGCAGAAACACTTTGCCAGCCTTCTTAACTGATTGCTATTATGACATCATATTGACGTCGTCGATAAGGTCTGCCCTATTTGTAGCTACGAATGGTTCAAATGGCTCTGAGCACTATGGGACTCAACTGCTGTGGTCATAAGTCCCGTAGAACTTAGAACTACTTAAACCTAACTAACCTAAGGACAGCACACAACACCCAGCCATCACGAGGTAGAGAAAATCCCTGACCCCGCCGGGAATCGAACCCGGGAACCCGGGAACCCGGGCGTGGGAAGCGAGAACGCTACCGCACGACCACGAGATGCGGGCTGTAGCTACGAGGTCTAAGGTATTTCCAATGTGTGTGCTGCCGAACTAGCTGCTCAAGACACTTTTCAGAAAACGTATTCAAAAGTACTTCGCAAAACTATCTGTCGGTAGCCCCTGCAATGAATCCATAGACATAGAAGGTGGATGCGAAAGGTGAGGTGGAGTGCATGTTTTTCTAGGATTTCAAGTAAAGATGAGACGAAATCAGTGTCTTTTATGAGTATGAACTGACCGCTTTTGAAATCACAGTTATATCACAGTTATGTAAAACATGACCAGCAACTCAAGCCAATCAGTTACCACTTTACTAAGGCAGGAGAGCACCTGGCCGAAATCTTGTGGAGCTATAAACAATTAATGAGACTGGAAGCTCGAAAAAATCTTATTTATGCCTAGCGTCACATTACGACGCCATTGGGTGCAACATTGCATCTCTACGCACAGGTACGTTTCATTACACAACGTACATCCTTCAGACAACTCCGCATCTAATATTTGAGCAGATAAAGTCTGACCTTGTGTGCTATAAATGTTGTCGCTTTCTTTAAAAAACTGTGCATACCATCTTCATCCAGTTCTTCACGTTCGTCGGACTTATCTTGGATCTCATTTATAGATAATTTACTTCTCACTGATTTAAAACAATCTCTGTAACTTTGTAGACACATTCACAAATGGAGTGAGAAGAGGTTCCAAATAAATATATCCATGCCCTCTAATTCAGTACTACAGTATTTAGAGATGCTTCATTCCGTACACCATTCTCAGAAGTGATTTACAGTTCTCTAAGCCTAATCATTTGTATATTGTCCGCCAGATGATCTGACTCATAATGTTCATTTCAGTCAACTTTGTACCTTCTTGATGTTGTAATTTTCACTGGCGTAAGTGTAGGTTAAGAAACAAGCAGGTGGCAGTTTCGTAATGATTCGTAACAAAAAATGCTTGGTCTCTATCTTCAAATAGTACATAAAATGATACCTGCTAAGTGTGATTTCTCAGCGTTGCATGTTCTGCCAGCAGTAGCACGTAATTTAAGAGAAAGAAGTCTCCAGTAATATCCTAATAGGGACCCGTTTTCTGCAACTTAAAGTTTTGGGTTTTTTCGGTAAGCTGCTGTATTTGAAAAGTTTTTTTATCCATCTCGCTACGCTGCATTAAACTTTTATTATTTCATTCTGTTGTTCGTGCAGAGAGCAGCGGAATTAAGGAAGACGAAGGAAGTAAAGTTCGATATTTTAGAGCCACTCCAACCCAGTTTCGACGAAAATCAGCCGGTTAATAAATCTGGAGGAGCCGTTGAGCGCGACCCCTTGTCTTACGGGAGGCCGTCACGAACGCCGCTACTGGCCGATAGCACGAACGGTCCGGCGCGCCCGCTCTCGTCGTGGCGCAAACACCGATACCGGCGATGGCTCCTTTGCACTCTGCTGCTCGGCAGACTGGCGCCTAAGAAGTCGAGCCATCGAATGACCACGGTGTCTGCCCTGCTTTCAGGAAGCCAGTTACGGCCTCACTTCACTTGCTTATCTACTGTACTTGCTAAGAGAAACAATCATTGACTAAGACAGGTAAATTCACCTACTACTAGAAATTATTGTGCATTGCACCTACATCAGTTACATTTTATCACTCCTCGTTTCGAAGAGTAGTTTAATCCTTGTCATCCAGACCAAAACATGATCTCCTAATTATAATACAGGGTGGTCCAAAAGTCCGGAAACATCCTCATAAAATCCAAATGGAGTACAAAGAAGGAAACAGAGTCCCTACATACGAGGAACGGGAAGGGGGAAACTCTATAGGCTATACCACCAACATGACGGCCATCTTGAAAGCCGCTATCTTGGATTAAACTCCAAAATTTCAAATGGGAATGTGGTCATGTGACATATCAAACAGATAGAGAATTTCACCAGAAAAACAATGCAGTTATTATTTTAAACATAGCTTTATTCGTTCTCGGGTTATAGCCAATTTCTTACGGCAGCAGTGGGACCCTCGGCAGCATGTGCGTTATGTGCCGAAACGACATTACGCCGATGTTACACAGTCCCGAGAGACCACCAACAGTCATATGAATGGCTCGATATGTTGTCCATTGTGTTGGATTCTTTATGCTATCCTCCGAACCCAGTCGTGATGAACTTTGACCAACACATCGGGCTGAATTTGGCCACACGCATGAACAATGCGCTGCTTTAGATGATGCAAATCCCGTATTTTCACAGAATAAACCAGTGCTTTGACATGAACCTAAAGATAAAAATCCAAAGGAGTCAAATCTGTTGAACGTAGTGGCCAATCCACAGCACCCCTACGATCAATCCACTTTTGAGGGAACAGCACATGCGGGTATGCTCGCACATTGTGCCCATAGTGTGGTGGGGCTCCATCATGCTGGAAGAATTCTGTGTATGTCCCATTCTCCGTTAACAACGAGGGAAACACTTCTTCATCCAATAACCTCAGATAACCGTTGGCTGTTAACGTACCATCAATAAAAAAAAAAAAAGGTCCAACGACTTTGGTACCCCACACACCACACCAGACCATTACTTTTTGTGAATCGACCGTTTTGGAAGCAGCAATCCAGTGCGGATATGTGTCGACCAGTATCTGTGTTTCTGCTTGTTCACTTCACCATTGGTAAAAAAATTCGCTTCATCACTGAACAGCATCTGATAGGGGAAACGTGGGTTTATCTGCAGCTGCTGTGTCATCCATTCAGCGAACTGTACCCGACGGTCTGGGTCATCCTCGTTCAGGTGTTGGCGCAGCTGAATTTTGTATGGGTGCCACTTGTGCTGCGATAAAATTCGCAGTATGAAGGTACAGCTAACCCCACATTCTTGTGAGAGGCGACGGGTACTCCGTTGCGGACTCTTGCTAAATGATGCCAACACGCTTGCTATTGTTGCTTCATCGGTGGCGGATTTTGGCCTTCCAGCCTTAGGTTTATCTGCGGCAGAACCTGTTGCTCAGAATTTGGCCAAAAGCTTGGCAACTGCACCGTGAGTGATGGGCTGTCTGGTTGGGTGACTACTGTTGAAATCCTCAGCAATGACCCGTGTGCTTCTTCCTCCTAATATCAAGATGATTTCAATGCGTTCTTCATGTGTTAAGGACAGTTTGTAACATGTAAATAAGGAAACAATGATTAAAACGGTAGTACGAGTAAATGATACCTAACAGCTAAACACATGTAACATATCAGGCATGGGATAGTCACTTTGCACCGTTTCAGACTCCATTTTATGACTTCTCAGTACGTAATACTCACGCTGCCGAGCGTCCCACTGCTGCCGGAAGTAATTTGCTATAACCAGAGAATGAATAAAGCTATGTTTAAGATAACAACGGCATTTTTTTTCTGGTGAAAGTCTCTATTTGTTTGATATGTCACATGACCACATTCCCATTTGAAATTTTGGAGTTGAATCCAAGATGGCGGCTTTCAAGATGGCCGCCATGTTGGTGGCATAGCCTATTAAGTTTCCCCCTTCCCGTTACTCGTGTGCAGGGACTCTGTTTCCATGTTTGCTACTCCATTTGGATTTTATGAGGGTGTTTCCGGACTTTTGGACCACCCTGTAGTTATATCGTGTATCTGCTCGGAACATTGAGATTTAGGTAACAATTGACACCTCCAGACTCTCGTAGAAGAGTGTGTAACACCTCCGATTTATGTATCTCGACCCGATTCGGATCTGATAGCAGCCCAAATAAATATTAATTAATGTGACCGTGTACCTAATGGGGCTGGCAATCGGATTTGACTGCTACGGAGTTGTTACATTCCATTTTGTCCTTCTCAAATTCTGTAATAATGAAATGTCTGGTGACAAGAAGAACGCCAACACAGCTTCATTAATCAAGAATCTATATTCGTCTCTAAAACACAAGAAAAAGGAGACAGCCACTGCCTTCGTCATACATATTTAATAACGGCTAATCTCAGCACAGGCTTCCTCGCTATTCATTATTGTCGCACGCAAATTCAATCACTGCAATCCAACACTGCAATCCAAATGATGCCGGCGCGGTAGACGCGAAACCACAAATATCGGCACAGAAATATCACTGATCACTCTCGTAATTATACTTTTTCACTTTCCCGTATTATTCTAACACAAAGGGGTTAAACCGCGGCGATGGCCACTCCCTTTGTCGGTAAAGCATTGCATTACAGCAACAGGCCTCCACACGGCTCGGCCCGCAACCTGGGAACTGACTCAACTCTACACTCGCTCTCGCAACACGACACTATCGATTGTTTGCCCTATCGACCTGTGCCGAGTGCAAACTTATACTAAGGGCCTACTGACCCCTCACATCCCCGCCCTCGAAAACTTCTTTGGAGCCACAGGCGTAAAAGAATCGCCAAGGGAATTAGACATTGCTACATCTGAACAAAACACATAGTGTAAATAATTAATGAAATTACAATTCACCAAGTAATCCCTCGACTCCGGTAGCGGGCTGCCTCCACAATAATATTCTACAAAAGGTTATTACGTCTCATAAACATGGCATTGTCTAAATTACAATTTTTTATCAAGCAGCAATAGTCCTCTATAGTTCATATTGAATGAAACACACAACATACAATCAAAAATTATTACGTGAACACATGACATATGAATTATTATACTACAAATTAGTTGTTACAGGTTTTTACACCCATTCTCAGATAATCGTCTATATGGAATATGAAGTTCTGGTTATAATACATCAGAAAATACAGTGCAAGTAAACATTCCCCTTTTTCAAATGTCCGTTCAACAACTAAATGTCCTAAATATATCTTAGCAGGTTTATTCGGGTCTTTGTAGCTCTCATTCTTGACCGGACCTCACCTGGAGTGTCATTCAGTTTTCCGGTCCCTCCACCTCTTCCTCTATAATCAGACGAATGATTAAAATGATTCCTTGGGTCATTACTTCCCTCTCGGTTTTGATCATTAGCTTGATCGTGTTCCTGTGATCGAACAGATTCCAACCGTTCCAGTATCTCCATCAAGGCCTCCCTATCTTTAATTAAGCTCCCAGATACAGTTTCTTGCATTCTCTGATTCAATCTACTTTTTATCGCTGATATCATTATGTCATCACTCAGGGGTTGTTCCAAGGTCTTGTTCAATTCCCACAAATGTTCGGCAAACTCTCTCAACGTTCCTCTCCATGTATTAAGTGACTTGCGGTGTAGTAGGTCCTCAAGTGCTGCACACTGATGACTTTTGGACCAGTATTTCTTCAAGAATTCTCCTTCAAACTGATCATAACTAGTAGTTCCTTCCTTCTTCTTGACTCCCCAAGTGAAGGCCTCACCTTCCATTGCAACCCTCTGGTTACCCTCTTCTCGTTGCACAGCTATAGCATTTCACATGATTGACAGCCAATTGGTTTTGCCTATCTCCTATCCCCTTAACAACATCGTTGCATTGTTTCTGCATCTGCGTCACCTCGGTGATCCTTTCTCCCAATTCGGCTTTAGTTTCTTCAACATCGTCTTCTATCTTTTTTGTTAACTTTCCTTCCATCTTCTCCACGTCTTCCTGGACTTGGTCTATATTCTTCTGTAGTTTACTCTCTCTCTCGTCGATGTTCATCTTCAGTTGTTCTGGTAACTCCTGCATTTCCTTCTTCAGATTACATTCCATCTTCGTTTGCGATGTTTTGATCTCTTGTAAACCTTTCTCTAGTGATGCGTTAGTTTCTTGTAAACCCTTTAGTGATTCTCTTGTTTCTTGTAAACCCTTCTCTAATGATTCTCGTAAATCTTCCTTTAGTGATTTTCGGAGTATTTCTCCCCTTTCTCCAGTTTTTTTAGCAAGGCTGCCAACATCGACCGCATATCTGCATCCTCTGAAACTGACTTATCTCTCGTCGTTTGTCCCGGTGTCTCGGGATAACTAGTTGAATGTGCTACTAGGCTATCTAATGACAATCCATAACCACTGATTCCTGAATCATCTCTGTCTTCCTGTCCTATCCCTTTCCTTTCAACTACTGCCTCACAAACCTGCTTATCTTCAGTAGACATGTTTGGTTTATTTTTAATACACAGGCAAGTAATATAAAATAACCTCTAGTAACCCAAAACACTCCTAATTACCATGAAACTAATCAAACAGTAACTGTAGTATCTTCAGTTAATCCCAAAATTGATACAATATGCATGAGTACTGAACATAACAACTCTCAAAACCTAATAACTTCAAATATCAATTCTCACATACACAGATTATGTAAAACGTTTTAAATAAGATAAATCACACCACTCATACAATCTATAAATGTAAAATCCCCAAAAACAATGAGCATATCTGTATAATTACCATTTAGACAACTCAGTATGCATAAATAAGTATGCTATATTTCAGAGTATGTTTCGCAAACTTTTCGGAAATTACTGTAATTGGGCACTTTTCCTAACGCAAAACTCTGTTTACAAATGTTTATTTACCGCAAAGACTGCACACTACAATTTAATGTTATGCCAACCAGTCGTCTCCACTCACCAACTGCCGTTACCACGAGTCGCGATGTTTTGACGTTTGAAGAGGGCATGGCGCTGTACTGCCGACAGAGCCGCGTGAAGTCGTGCTGAAGATCTGTGGCGAGTCGTCGTAGTTCTCCGTCGGCCGCTCCGTGGCGCTGTAGGCGGGCGTAGTTTGTAGTTCGGCTGCTAGATGCCGGGTCGCCGCTCGGTGTCTCGAAGTCACACTACTCGCTGTGGCAGGACGTCGTAGTTCTCAGCCAGCCGCTCCGTGGCGCTGCAAGCGGGCGTAGTTGTAGGTTGGCCGCTAGATGCTGGGTTGGCGCTCGGTGTAGTGCGTCTGTGCTTGAACTACTCCTTGCACAGGTAGTTGGGATGACGTGTGAAATCACCTCGCAGATCGAAGCTCTTTGGCGCAACTGCTACACGGGTCTGCATGACGTCAATCAACAATTGCGTCGCCACATGAATTGTCGTCCGCATAACAGTTTATGGGTCCACTTGAAGCTGTCCCATTTTCACTATTCAAAAAGCAATTTCAGTCAAAATATTACTACTATACACTTCTTTAAAGCTTTCGTGACGAATTCTTAGTTCGTTTTGCTATAGTAATGTTCACACGTGTCTTTCATTAGTATTCACTTTTCACAGTTTTTCGTGCGGATTTACTCGTTTGCACATTACAACACAGTTTATCGACACTGTCACTCTTATCTAATATGGCAAGAAAAAACAGTTTATTCAGAATCGTAAGATGTTATTACTTCGTATTGTTCAAAAATGCACTGATTCTTGTCGCGATTGTAAAGTTTATGCTCTGTCCCGATCCAACATTGAAAAATATTTTCTCGCGTTAAGCAAGGTAAAATTACCTATTGTTCTCTACGATTTGTCCGAAAATTGCACTTGTCCTCTCACGGTAAGCCAAGGGTGTAACACCTCCGATTTATGTATCTCGACCCGATCCGGATCTGATAGCAGCCCAAATAAATATTAATTAATGTGACCGTGTACCTAATGGGGCTGGCAATCGGATTTGACTGCTACGAAGTTGTTACATTCCATTTTGTCCTTCTCAAATTCTGTAATAATGAAATGTCTGGTGACAAGTAGAACGCCAACACAGCTTCATTAATCAAGAACCTATATTCGTCTCTAAAACACAAGAAAAAGGAGACAGCCACTGCCTTCGTCATACATATTTAATAACGGCTAATCTCAGCACAGGCTTCCTCGCTATTCATTATTGTCACACGCAAATTCAATCACTGCAATCCAACACTGCAATCCAAATGATGCCGGCGCGGTAGACGCGAAACCACAAATATCGGCACAGAAATATCACTGATCACTCTCGTAATTATACATTTTCACTTTCCCGTATTATTCTAACACAAAGGGGTTAAACCGCGGGGATGGCCACTCCCTTTGTCGGTAAAGCCTTACATTACAGCAACAGGCCTCCACACGGCTCGGCCCGCAACCTGGGAACTGACTCAACTCTACACTCGCTCTCGCAACACGACACTATCGATTGTTTGCCCTATCGACCTGTGCCGAGTGCAAACTTATACTAAGGGCCTACGGACCCTTTACAAGTGGTTCCACAATTTATTGACAAAGAGTGAAGTCGTCATCGCTCCTGTTAATTTATCGGTGAGGCATTACATACACTGTCTTTTCCAAGATGTTAATAAGGATTGAGTCCACCTTTGGCCTTCATGATGGCTTGCACGCTGCTAGGGACATTTTCGGTCAGTTATTTGTGGAGGAATCACAGCACATTTATCCTCAAGAGCCGATACTAGTGTCTGGAGAAAGTCGACCTCCTAACTCAACCAGTGGTGGTCAATCGGGCACAGGTCAGGACTCTGGGCAGGCCATATCAGGAATGTTATTGTCCACAAACCATTGCCTCATAGATGCTGCTTTATAACAGGGTGCAATGTCATGGTGATATAAACAGTCATCGTCTCTGAACTATTCTTCTATTGTATGTAGTATGTTCATATCATTCTCTGTGTAGTGTTTTCTTAAATATAAAAAGGGGACCTCACTCTAACAACGAAAAACGATCCCACATCATAATACCACCTCCTCCATACTTAACTACTGGACTGCACATTATGGCAGGTAACGTACTCTAGACATTTGGCAAATCCAAACCCTTTCTTTGGATTTCCATAGAATACAAAGTGATTCATCACTCGGAGTCACTCGTTTCCAACTACCCACCGACCAATGGCGTTGCCCTTTACACCATCTAAAGCGTCGCTTAGTACTAACTTCAGAAAAGGGTGGCTTAGGAAGAGCTGCCATACCACTGTACATCGTTCTTATTAACTCTCTGCCCATTGGCTAGCTGGGCTGCTGTTAGCACTCTGGAAGCCACGAGCGATTCGTTCTGCTTATTTCATGTGACTTTTTACAAGCACCCTCAGCAATGCTGTACGATCCGTGTCCGTAGCACGTGAGGTGTCCCTGGGAGGCGAAAGCAGAGCAGGTGGACAGATAGAGTTGGGTGGAGGATATATATATATATATATATATAGATATAAAAAGAGAGAAAAAGAGAGACCGACAGGAAGAGAGGGGGGGGGGGGGCAATGGGTTGGTTGGTTGTTTTGGGGAAGGAGACCAGACAGCGTGGTCATCGGTCTCATCGGATTAGGGAAGGATGGGGAAGGAAGTCGGCCGTGCCCTTTCAGAGGAACCATCCCGGCATTTGCCTGGAGTGATTTAGGGAAATCACGGAAAACCTAAATCAGGATGGCCGGACGTGGGAATGAACGGGCAATGGGGAAGACAGGCATAGAGAGGGGGAGGGGGTTCGGAGAGGTTGATGGACAGAAAGAAGGGGCAGGGAGACATGGACAAACAAGGAGGAGGAGGAGGAGGAGGAGATAAACAGCGAGAGACGTGGATGAAGAGATGGACCGAGAGAAAGGGCAGGAAGACATTTTTTGATGTTTCTGAGCAACAGTCATATAATATTTTTTAAAGGAACACACCGCCATTTGATTGTTTTATTGTGTATTTAAGTCTATATAACCGACGTTTCGGACTTTTATGTTATTTTCAAGTATTTTCTAAAATCAAAACCAATCCAAAGACCACGTAAAATTTCAAATGATGTAAAATGCCTTAAACAATGAGTGTAAATTGGTGTGAAATTACGAAATACGTACCTCAATTTTATGTCTTTAAGATATATTGCAGATTACTTAAGAACTTCGAGGTTGACAATATCTCAAGTGTCCTGCAGTGTATGTTAATGACATAAAATGTAAGTGCATATTTCGTAATCACACACCAATTTATATTCGTTGTTTAAGATATTTTACATCTTTTGAAATTTTACTGACCTTACTGTATACAATTTTTGCTTTTAACGAGTACTTGAAAAGGGCATAAAAGGTAGAAACCTGGGTTGTAGTTAAATAAACAATAAAACATTCAAATGGGGCGTGTTCCTTTAAAAAAAGGGTAGGAAGAGTAGGACAGATTGAGGATGTAAGAGATGACGGACAGATGGATGGGGTCAGAGGAGATGGACACATCCAGAAAGTAGGACGAGATGGACGCTTCCAGGGTGTAGGAGGAGAGGGATAGATTCAGGGGGTAGGAGCAGATGGGCAGATCCAGAGGGTATGAAGATATGAAGAGATAGACAAAGAGAGGGGGGAGAAGGAAGAAATCGATAGAGATTAGGTGGGGGCGGGGGTGTAGGAGGTAGTGAAGCTGAAGCAGAATTGTACCGAGAAACTGTCAGAGGTTATCATGGATACCTTGTGAGTATTTTGGTACAAGGGACCCGCGGTGTCCGTCATAATGTAATTATGAGCTATTCAGTTTATTTCCCCAGTTACGTTTGTTTCTACGGAATGATCGTCATCGTAGTGAAAAAGCCATTTATATAAAACCACGAAAGCGTATAACACAAAACACAGAATAATGCGACTTCACTCAAACGATGCAAATGTCAAGTGAAGTGGTTGAGGTCAGTGCGGGTGCAGGTCAGTATACAATCGCTGTGGCGCTCTTCCATACCTGAGGTTCGCATCAGGTAACTCTTCAACAGTAAAACAATGCATAGTACTGCTGTCTATTACTAACCATACTGCTAAACAAAAACCTGCACCTAAGCGAGGAGCATTGTATACAAACTGCAGGGCAACAAGGAAAGAAGGACGTTACTGCTGCCGAAATCAGGTACTGTGAGTGAATGGGAACAAGAGACACACTGAATACCGTCCATATTTGCAATGTTGTTCATGAACGGAAAATTTGTTTCATTCTAGACAATTTGTTGTCCACGAGCGTCGATACTCATACTAGTATGGACTCGCGTAAAATCAAGAAAGGCACCAAGCCCTTTCAGCCAATTCAGTGATGGGATAGATTGCAGTAACAGCTGAAATCTGCGTACACCGTCAGATAGAAGAGACTTCTTCGCATGCAGCTTTTTTCTTTTTGGACTGGTCTGAAGAGGGTTACCCCGACTTTCTCTCGTATGCCGGTCTCTTCATTTGGGAACAGCCCTTGCACCCAGGATTCTGAGTTATTTGTTACATGTATTTCTGTCTCAGTCTTCCAGTACTGTTTTTAACCTTTACAGTTTCCTGTGCTAGCACAGAAGTTTTTCCTGATGTCTTAACACATATCCTATCATCTTGTCCCCTTTTGTGTCAGTATACTCCTCTAATTCAGTGGAGAACTCCTCATTTCCTATCTCATCAGGCTACTTTATTTTGCACCACAGCTCAAACGCATCGATTCTTCCCTGTTCCGGCTTTACCATAGTCCATGATTCCGTTCTATCTTATACTTTGTTTCAAACGTTTATTATCAGAAATTTCTTGATACTAGTAGTTTTCCATCGGCCAGGGACGCGTTTTTTACCTGACCTGTGCTACTTTGTTTTCACATCGTTGCTTTGTCCTTTATGTATTATTTTGCTTCCAAAGTGGTCCAGTTCCTTAACTTTGCCCCCTTAGTGATCTCTTCTATCTATACGTCAATCAATTTCTGCTACTCCTCATTACTTTAGTCATTTTTCAGAATCCGTATTCTGTACTCAATAGACTGTTTATTCCATTTAGCATGATCTGAAATGCTTCACGGCCCCTGAGGACAGAAATATCATCAGTGAATCTTATCACTGACATCCTTTGACTCTGAATTTCAATCCCTTTCCCGAACCTTTCTTTTATTTCTGTCAGATTGAACAGTGGAGGCGAAAAGCAGCATCACTGTCTTACACTCATTTTAATCTGGGCACTTCCTTCTTGGTCTTCCATTCTCATTATTCCGTCTTGGTTTTTCTACATATGATATACTAGCTGTTACTTGCAGCTGTGCTCGCTTATCAGTAGGTTTGTTATGACGAGTGAGTCTACGCAGTGTGCAACTGACGAAGTGTGGAAGTAGGGATTAAACACATTGAAGGTTGTACAGGCATTGTAGTCATTATTTTGAATTGTATCGCGTGGCA
Organism: Schistocerca serialis cubense; assembly: GCF_023864345.2. Lineage (NCBI taxonomy): Eukaryota > Metazoa > Arthropoda > Insecta > Orthoptera > Acrididae > Schistocerca > Schistocerca serialis. The sequence goes on from NC_064638.1 coordinate 706,235,714, forward strand.
CGTAACAACCAATAAAAGTATTTTCACGACTGTGATGTACTAAATCGCGTAATATTTTTCAAATCAATAAGTATCCTGTACTACACACTTTCTGATGTAGCGTGTGTTCTTTCTCAAGGTTCAAGCAATGTTTTATTTAAACTACATAAATGTTAGAAATGTTAACGGAGTTTAAACGCCAATATAAAAAGTTAGCAGCTTTCATACTGGCTTTACATTTCCTTAATTTCATCGAAATGAGTTCAGCGAGTTAGTCATAATTAATTTAAACGCCATGAATGATGCAACAGTTTTTCACGGATCTCAGTGTTTATGGCATCATATATCCTGAGCTATGTGTCGACAGCGATATAATTTTGCAGGTACATTCAGTGGTAATGTGAACACTGTCAGCGAAATGTGTCACGAATGCAGTTTGTAGTAATGAAGTAATAAATTTAAGAGTCTGGCAGTTGTACTCCATGTACTGCGAAAATGTAACAAGCGATAAAACTTTTTTCCTCTTATCATATTGTGGGGAACTGTCAGCGAGAAACAGTTTGGTTCAAATGGTTCAAATGGCTCTGAGCACGATGGGACTTAACTGCTACGGTCATCAGTCCCCTAGAACTTAGAACTACTTAAACCTAACTAACATAAGGACAGCACACAACACCCAGCCATCACGAGGCAGAGAAAATCCCTGACCCCGCCGGGAATTGAACCCGGGAACCCGGGCGTGGGAAGCGAGAACGCTACCGCACGACCACGAGATGCGGGGGAGAAACAGTTTCATAAAGGTTTGAAATTATGTGTCAAGTTTGCTACAAGTCACTAATTGCTATCGGTTTCAAACACTGGATGATTATGATCAGAGTATCCTCGCGTTGTGGTCTACACTTCTTTTTCATCCCCACTCCTTTCATAGGTAGATGGTTCATACCCCCGCAGCGATTTTTTCCAGGCAGTAAGTGATATGTGTACCAAGTTTGGTTGAAGGCTGTCCATTGGTTTGGGAGGAGTTGTGGAATATATATCATGCATTCCTTGTTTTAAGATGTGTGAATACCTTTTTACCTAGGTGTGATTTTCATGAAATAAAGCCTCAATGTTGCCCAAAGCCATACTCAGGTTACCTGCGAAAACCCCATGAAAGCTCGTGTAATGGTTTTTGCGGTTAGTGTATTCGAAGAGAAACAGACAGACTCGACTGTTTTACAGATTTATTACTCTTGTAGATAAACCGTCTTCCCCTATAGCTTAGAACTATTTTACTGAGAATTTCAAAATACTTCCGCCATTTTGCATTGTCGAACGCTTTTCTAGTTCGACAGATTCCATAAACGTGCCTTGAATTTTGTTACATCTTGCTTCCGTTAGCAAGCACAACGTCCGAAATGCTTCTTTGGCACTGGTGTCTTACATAAAGGCATTGTGATCGTCATCTGATAGAGTCTCAGTTTTCTTTTCCATCCCTCTCTAACATTATCCTCGTCAGTAACTTTGATGCGTTAACTATTAAGAACATATTTCCTTAACGCAGAAAATAATTATTTAAATAAAAAGCTTAATGTAACACATTTTAAAACGAACGGAGAAGCATAAAATAATTTATCGTAGCCCCGTACAGACAGCACTGAAAATTCATGCTTGTGGGTTTTTCATAGCTGTGATAGTACTTTTAAAATTTAAATTTCAAACATTGGGTGTATACGATTAATAGCAGCAAGGAGGGTAGGGGTAGCTGTTGTTCATAAAAATCGCAGAACAGCTCATGCTGTTTGCAGTGCAATAAAACTGTTAGTTCGAATTTAGACTTAAGCGTTACGAAACCTTTTCTGAAGTTATATGGTATTTGTCTGGAGTCAGCCATGTATGGAAGTGAAATACGGACTATAAATCGTTTAGACAAGAATAAAATAGAAACTTTAGAAATGTGGTGCTACTGAAGAATGCTGAAGATTGTATGGATAGATCACGTCACTAATGAGGATGTTCTAATTAGAATTTCGGATATAATTAACTTGTGGAACAATTTGACTAGCAAAAGGGATAGGTTGACAGGACACATTCTGAGACATCAAGTGATCATAAATTTAGTATTGAACGGAAGTGTGTGTATGTATGGGAGCGGGGGGGGGGGGGGGGGGATATCGTAGAGAGAGAGACCGAAAGATAATTACAGTAAGCAGATTCAGAAGCAGCAGTTATTTGGAGATGAAGAGCCTTGCACACGATAGGGCAGCATGAAGAGCTGCATCAAACCAGTCTTCGGACTGAAGACCACAACAACAACAAAACTGTTGGGGACTTAGGTGAACTATTCACGCATCAGTTATTTATTGCTAGTGATTCAGGTTTTTGGTTTTAAATTTTGCGAGGACTAAAAATTCTTGCTGCTAAAAATTCAGAAACACTAATTTTCAGGACTATCTGTATGGAGTTGGGAATCTCTACAAGCTTAGGGGAAATTATTTTATGCTGTTTAGTCAATTCGAGAAACGTACTACGTTGAAAAGTTTTTATTTAACTTATTACTTAGGAGCATAGCCGCAGGAGGAATTAATCTGACATTTCATGGGCCGGCCGGAGTGGCCGAGAGGTTCTAGGCGCTTCAGTCTCGAAATGCAGGACCGCTACGGTCACAGGTTCGAATCCTGCCTCGGGCATGGATGTGTGTGATGTCCTTAGGTTAGCTAGGTTTAAGTAGTTCTAAGTTCTAGGGGACTGATGACCTCAGTAGTTAAGTCCCATAATGCTCAGAGCCATTTGTTCGACATTTCGTGTATTTATTTGGTTGTGCAGCTAGCAGAATGTAGAAAGATAAAATAATGTAGAACCAGTAACACTCTAGCTAACAGCAGAGTTTATTACAATTTTATTCAGCATAAACTATCATATGCTATGTAGTTTGCAGGTGTCAGGTGTTGTATATATGCCTAAAGGTTATATGTGCGTTGCGACTGAATTTTGAAAGCAAAGTAAAGATGTGTAGTGATGAACATTTGAAAGGAAGTAAAATAGAGCAGGAAATAAACTGACACTGTTATAGCATTTGACAGCCCTCAAACCACTATCATTGCCTTCGCTAGAGTGTCAGAGGCACCATCTACTTTGTACTAACTTGACTCTTAGGAAATGATAATGACAGTGAATAGCACATCAATGATAATATTTACCTGAACTCTTAGTTATTTCTTTTGGCTAGTTTTAAGCAACAGGAGACACGACCATCGCAACGATGTTCTGCCGGCACTTGGTAAGAGCAGAAACAAAAGTGAGAGCAGTGCAGGTAAGCAGAATATTCATCTAAAATTACTTCCACATATTGACCCATACAGCACCAGTCTGACAGGTAGCCAAATCTTTCCACAGACCCGTAAGTGTTCGAATACGTTGGAAGGTCTAGAGAACCCCTGCTGCTTGATAATCACCTGCATGCGTGAGGAAAGCTATTGTTTTGCGTGTAACCATTGCCTCCTCGCCTGTCTTCTACGGAATGTACACTGACAGAAAAAAAAATACTGAAACACTAAGAAGGGGTTTTGCGGTGCAAACTGAAGTTGGTCGGCGTGTTGTTACATGTGAAACATAATGTCTACTCAAATTTCGCACCAGTTTGCTTTAAATCCACACTCACGGTAGTGAGCTTTAGTTACCTTTGAGATCAGACGTGGTGAGTTCATGTTAGTCAAGAATGCCTTTAAGGTGACACAGACGCCATTATCAACACCTCATTGAATTTGAACGAGGTCGTATAATAGGGCTACGAGAAGCTGGATGTTTCCTTTTGCTGTACTGCAGAAAGATTGCACGAATTTAGAGGCTGCACGTAACTGCTGGCAGCGGTGGACACGAGAATGTACACTCACAAGAAGACCGGGATCCAAATGGTCACGTGGCACTACCGAAAGGGAGCCGGCACGGTAGCTCAGCGTGTTCGGTCAGAGGGTTAGCTACCCTCTGTAAAAAAAAAACAAGCTGAGTTAATGGATCAAGAACGAACTGAATGGGCGTCTTTCGACGTCCGCGCCGAGCAGATACAACGAACGAAAACAAACAAAATGAGATTAAAAAAAATAAATAAAAAAAGAGAAGACTGTCGAGTTCGGCGTATGGCTCTGGAGCATTGTATTGCATCCGCAGCAACAATTACAGCAGAAATTGGCATCACAGTGACACAACGAACTGTTACAAATCGGCTACTTCAAGGATAGCGCCAAACCATACTTCCTACAGCGTGCATTTCGGTGACTCCAAATCACTGCCACTGTTGTCGAGCGAGAGCACGTTGGAAGGCAGGGTGATTGTTTTGTTCTGTGATGGAAGGTTGTTCTGCTTCAGCGCTATTATTGGTGTGTGTGTTGGTTAGAAGGATGCCAATTGAGGCCTTGCAACAACCTGTCTGCGTGCTAGACATACTGGACAACACCTGGAGTTATGTACTTGGGAACGATTTCGTGCGGCAACAGGAGCAGTCTCCTGGTTATCCCTACCACTTTGACTTCAGATTTGTACGTCAGTGTGGTGATTCGACCTGTTGTGCCACCATTCATGAACAACATTCCATGGGGATATTTCCCAAAAGGATAACGCGAACTACATACCGCTTTTGTAACCCAGGATGCTCTACAGAGTGTCGACACGTTGCAGTGCCCTGCTCGCTCTCCATCGAGCACGTATGCGACATCATCGGGTGACAAATGTAGCGTCGTCCACAACCGTCAATAACCATCCCCGCATTGACCGACCAAGTGCCACAGGCATGGACCTCCATCCCGCAAACTGACATCTAGCACCTGTACGACATAATGAATGCGCGTTTGCATGCTTGCATTCAACATTCTGGCGGTTACACAGGTTATTAATGTACCAGCTTTTCACATCTGCAATTGCTTATCTCGCGCTTACGTTAAACTGTGATCTTGCAGTGCTGATCACTTAAACCTGTTACCTAGACAAATATATTCCAAAAATTTCGTTACTCTGCATTTATTATGTTTTGGTGTTACGATATTTGTTTCCGTCAGTGTATTGAGGATAATGATTATTTCGGTCTGAGATGACAGGTGTCAAGCGAGAACCGTATTGGCACTGTGGAAGAATCCATCTTCTAAAGCAACTTATTCCGACGTCACACAGAAGACCACTGTTGATCACTTGGTTTTACCGTCCATTTTCTGTACGATTCGGCCATCTCTTCAGAAGCGTATTGTTCATATTGACACCAGCTGCGTTAATCCATAGAATTAAAAGTGATGTTCCATTAATTACAATTACAATACGAAACAGAATCGTAACGATCCATATCCATCACGTGCCATGAATGACTTGCCATTGTTAGAAAGTATGACTCAGCTGCACGGATCAGACGATGATATTGCTGTGGAAGACTACGTTATCTTATTATTAAAATAAGACACATCAGAGGTCACACAGAAAGTATTTAGTTGTTCATTCTTCATTCCTTCGGGAGCAGAATGGTAGAAGAATAGTCTGAAAGTAGTTGAATGAAACGTCTGGTAAACACTTAAGTGTGAGTTGGAAACTAATGATGTGGATATAAATGCAGATGTTCACGTAGCTGAACAATCTAGGAACTGAATAAAATGGAGTCTTATTACACCTTCCCGCTAATCATGTCTTCGTCTTTCAAATACATACAAACTACTCAGCACAACGTGTAAAAAATCTGTCGATTTGTATCATTGAGGTGATCTACTTGTCTCTGTCAATTCTACATCTTCATCTATATCTACATATACATGGATACTCTGGAAATCACATCTAAGTGCCTGACAGAGGGTCCATCGAACCATATTCACAATTCTCTATTATTCCAACCTCGTACAGAGCGCGGAGAAAACGAACAGGTATATCTTTTCGTACGAGCTCTGATTTCCCTTATTTTATCATGTTGATGGTTTTCCACCACAAATCCTGTATCATTTCCGTGACACTCACTTCTCTTTTATGCGAGAATACAAAACCTGCTGCCCTTAAAAAATGGCTCTGAGCACTATAGTACCTAACACCTGAGGTCATCAGTCCCCTAGAATATAGAGCTACTTAAACCTGCGGCCGAAGTGGCCGTGCGGTTAAAGGCGCTGCAGTCTGGAACCGCAAGACCGCTACGGTCGCAGATTCGAATCCTGCCTCGGGCATGGATGTTTGTGATGTCCTTAGGTTAGTTAGGTTTAACTAGTTCTAAGTTCTAGGGGACTAAAGACCTCAGCAGTTGAGTCCCATAGTCCTCAGAGCCATTTAGCCATACATAAACCTATCTAACCTAAGGACATCACACACACCCATGCCCGAGGCAGGATTCGAACCTGCGACCGTAGCAGTCACCCGGTTCCGAACTGAAGCGCCACCGTGCTGCCCTTCTTTGAACTTTTTCGGTGTATTCCGTCAATCCTGTCTGGTAAGGATCCCACACTGCGCAGCAATATTCTAAAAGAGGACGGACAAGCGTAGTGTAGGGAGTCTCCTTCGTAGATCAGCTATATTTTCTGTGTCCTGCCAATAAAACGCCGGCCGTGGCGGCCGAGCAGTTCTAGGCGCTTCAGTCCGGAACCGCGCGACTGCTACGGTCGCAGGTTCGAATCTTGCCTCGGGCATGGATGTGTGTGATGTCCTTAGGTTAGTTAGGTTTAAGTAGTTCTAAGTTGTAGGGGACTGATGACCTCTGATGTTAAGTCCGATAGTGCTCAGAGCCAGAGCCAATAAAACGCAGTCTTTGATTACCCTTCCCCATAACATTTTCCAATTTAAGTTGCTCGTAATTGTAATTTTAGGTATTTAGTTGAATTTACGGCCTTTAGGTTTCACTGATTTACCGTGTAACTGAAGTTTAACGGATTCCTTGTAGCACTCACATGGATGATCTCACACTTTTCGTTATTTAGGGTCAACTGCCTGTTTTCGTACCATACAGATATCTTTTCTAAATCGTTTTGCAATTGGTTTTGATCTTCTGTTGACTTTATTAGTCGATAAAAGACAGCGTCATCTGCAAACAACCAACGACGGCTGCTCAGATTGTCTCCCAAATCGTTTATATACATAAGGAACAGGAAATGGCCTATAGCACTACCTTGGGGAACGCCAGAAATCACTTCTATTTTACTCGATGACGTTCCGTCAGATATTACGAAATGTGACCTTTCTGACAGGAAATCACGAATCCAGCCACACAACCATAAGCACGCAATTCGACGACAAGCGGCTTGTGTGGTACAGTGTCAAATGCGTTCCGGATATCCAGAAATACGGAATAAATATGAAATCGCTTGTATATAGCACTCAACACCTAATGGGAGTAAAGAGCTAGTTGTGTTTCACAAGAACGATGACTGTTTAGAAAGATGTCCCAGCTGACCAGACGCAGGTATTTGGTTCTCGTTCCGTATGAGTCTATCGTTCAAAGCTTTAGACCGTATGCAGGAAACAAAGTAAAGTCTTTAAATTCGGTACTTGTTTTGTAGAAAAACGGGAAAAATGAGACAGTCACTGCAGAAACTGATAAATTACAGGAACGATGGTGTTTTATATATTTATTGACTCCAGTTCAAAGAAGATTTTGTCTCGTAACGAGTTTTAAATGTGGTTTATTAATTATGCCAACATTTATGAGTCTAAACTGTTCATTGTAAAACATTGAGGACTGACAGCTTAAAAAAATATGCTGGGAATAAAAACCATGTGGCGAGCTATGACGATACGATGAACGTTTCCCCTTTCCGGATCGAGCTAAAATATTTTCTCTTGTTGCGACCCAATCAGAGAAAATAAAATTATAAAGATTTGCTTCAGTCTGGTATATGACACGTCATTCAGCAACTTCAGCTTCCAAATATAATATTTATCCGTACAGACAAATGACTTGCTTCGAATCTATTCCTTCAATACGTTGCAAGTCTCATACGATGTGCGTGTTGGAGCTATTTCAACCAGTTTTGTACCGTTAATTATTCTACTTCCTTGTAATTTCGTAATGAAAGCTACGCTGCTCAGGCTCCAAGCGACGTTTGAATGCGTGTTGAAAATTCCAAGCCCGCTAGTGCCGTGCAGTGGTGTTTGCCTTTCAATTTGCCAGCGCCTTTCCTCGAGATAGCCAAATTACAGCGATTATCTCTGTTGTGCGTGTTTTCTGAATTACAAAGGCTTTCCGCAAACAGTGCACGTCTATGGAGGGAAACACCCAAACGCGTGCCGACTACAAATTGCCTGCCTGGAGTCTGAGTTCCCTCTCAGAGGTAAGCTGCAAAATTTGCTCGTAAGAGACTAACTGCAAGCTGCCCTGTAATTTTCTCCCCTCCTTCATCCCGCTTCCACCTTCTTTCTCGTGTTATGTCCGTCACGTATCATCCACTGGAACATTCTACGCCATCTGCTTGTCCTTATGTTCTCCACTGCTCGAATGGGAAGCGTTTGATGTCCTACATTCGAGTGACTACACCTTGCTCTGAATGCACTTGGCAGACAGACCAGTGGCGAAAATAATGTCACATAAATTTATACTCCGAAAATTAAACTGGACTCTGCACAACCACCGGCTGTATCTGAAAGTTTCACATCTCCACCCAGCTCGACATCTCCACCACCATCTTCAGCCCATCCCACGACCCCTCACAGTTGATTGTCTCAAAATATTCGCTTATCACATTACCAATGTTTCACTCATAGTAACGATATTTACACCTTTCCTCTTTTTAGTTGGCTCTCCTGGATAGATGAGTGGTGAGCCCGGCTGACAACGATGCTGAGGCCCCGGATTCGATTCCCGGCACTGCCAGGGATTCTTCCTTGATAGGAGCTCTGGTATGGGCTTGACCCAGCCTTGTGAAGCCAATTGCAGAGGTATTTGGCCACGTAGCAGCGTCTCAAGGTCACAAAAATTGACAACGGCCGGGACAGCGGTGTTCCGACCTCACTATCCCGATAATGCAGCCGCTGATGGGATCACCAGGACATGTGGACGGAGTTTACATTTCCGTATTTATAGCTGCCAGATACCTCGCCGTTCCCGTTCCACAATTAAGCGACTGAGAGAGCCTCATGACTTGAAGCAGATTACCATGCCCCACGTATTAGCAGAACACATTTCACCAGCGGCAAGACGTCATTCGCATCACGGTACCGTGTCTGTCAGACAAAGCACACACGCGCATGATAAGAAACATAGCGCCCCATTCACATAATTATGATCTAACCTTAATCCCATTATTGTCCACTACACTTTTTGTTCGCTCCAGTCATAAGCGGTTGCTGCAATCTGAGCAGTCAGTGAGCTAAACTGCTGTTCATATATCTACTTGGTGAACTCATCTGCAACGGGCCAATCTCGAGGAAACGAAATTTTTTGTATAGTCTGCTAAAACTTTACTACAAAGTTTCCAAAGTGCAATATTAGTACAAACCTACTTGGTTCAAAGGGTTCAAATGGCTCTGAGCACTATGGGACTTAACTTCTGAGGTCATCAGCCCCTAGAACTTAGAATTATTTAAACTTAACTAACCTAAGGACTTCACACACATCCATGCCCGAGGCAGGATTCGAACCTGCGACCGTAGTGGTCGCGCGGCTCCAGACTGTAGCGCCTAGAACCACTCGGCCACTCCGGCCGGCAGAGCGAACCTACTCCAAGAAATCAGCAATGAGCAGGCGTTGCTAAGTTACGCTCTTTAACCGCACAAATAAAGATGAATTGTACTTGGCAAACACTGAGTAGGACAAGCTTTACCAGCACACGTTACTGTGGAATGAGGACAGCAGTAAATTCATATGGCATGATTGGCTGGAATTGTCTCATGGGGGATGTTCAGTCGCCTGTTTGCAAGTTCTTTAAACTGCCCTCCGGCGATGTGCCCAGTTACCCTAGCAGGGAAATGGGACCTGCAGTTCAACGTGGAATCCGAATCACGTGATGTTCCTGGAAAATCTTCACAACATTGAGAGGTAGAGTTGTAAAAGTACCGTAGGCTACCGTAGACTATTACAAGAAAGGGTAGCTTTCCTCGTAGGCTTAGTCAGCTACGGTCGTATCAGCATTACCAGTACGTTAGGTGTATTACATACCGATCGGGCGTTACCTCATAACGATGGCATTCTTTACGTATGGGATCAGTGTCTTACTAGATTCTCCTAAGAACCGGAAGCGGTGAACTGTCTAGAAATTGAGCGAAGCCATATAAAGGGCCAGGTAACCTAAAGAAAAAAAAAATTCTGCATAGTTATGCACCTGTTTGATACTTAAACAATAGCAGTATTTATTGCAATATTGATAATTTCAATAATTAATTGAAGTTTCACTGAAAAATGGTTGATTTATAACGTGAAGCAGAGGATTCTTATTTTAAAAATGAAGGAAACAATACAGATTTATGATATAGCGTTACCTCAACAAAAAGTTAAATTCAAAAAGAGCAAAACATCATTATATCAAACACAGCTTCAACACTTCTCCGAAATTATATAAAACATGTCTCTGTTATTCATAAACAACTTTCACACTTATCAGTAGTAATAGGTAACTCTTGCCTTTGATCATGACGAAGAGCATTCTACGGAGTACAGAATAATAACAATAATATATACTCTATTGTTTTTTCCTGTAAACTGTACTAGTAATTGCTTTGGTTACATGAAAACACAGAAGTAACTCTATTCAAGTGATTTTCATTACTTATAAAATGCAAAAATATAATTTGTACTCGTTAAGGACATAAAATACACGATGGATTAACACTAAATGACACTCAGCTCTAATGATGTGCAAAACAAACAAACAAACATAAACAGAAGTCGTCGGTTCTCAGTTTCTCTCTTACACATTCTGGTATGTTTCTGTCCTACTGATTGTTTCCTACTGATGCTGCCAATGCTAACGGTAACCCCACCTTTTAGTACGTCATTTATGTAGCGTACCGAAATTACGGAATCGTATTTTTGGTAAAGATCAACTCTACTGAGAGGTGAAGGAGACTGAACAATTCCAGATTTCGACCGAGAATCAATACCGCGAACTCATGGCCTCCTAGGTTGCGCTTCAACACTAGACAAACTAACCCCACTGCGGACAGCGTTTAGCACTTACTGATACGTTATGCTCCTGGCACTCGGTGCGATCTCAGTAAGCGCCGAGCAAACAATCCGAATGCATCCTCCTCGCGGTAGGAGACAGTGGCTTGCCAGCCAAATTATAAACTGATTCGTAGGCCCGTTATTTTACCATCGATAACTTTTATTCCTACACGAAACACTCATTTACTGTACCTGACTCGTTTACACAGTTTTCCAGAGTAATGAATGATGTGTTGAAGTAATTCACGAGATAACAACCAAAGAGTGCGAAGAACTGCCACACCAGGAGCAGTCGATGTTCAGACGTACCACGACGTTGGAAAAGTTTTTACGTGGAACGAAAGTACTGCCTACGTGAGGTACTAATAGTTATATCCTTCAATGCCCTTTTTCCGTGGCAGCCATGATTGTCACACCACGTTCGTCAAGCATTTAAGCGCGATAAGTAATATAAATACTTTCTCTATTTCTCAAGGGAATATCCACAACAGATTTCATACACAGCGATTTTGTGTTTGTGTTCTGTTTGCTCAGTAGCTGAAGTGGCATGGCTTGGCTGCCTTTGAATCTTACCAACAGTAGCTAATATTACGTGTCGCAACTAATTCCCGCTTTGATAGACGACCTTTTACCAAATTATTTCCACTTTTTTGCTTACAACGTCTTCCGACACCAATAAAATGACCAAATGACACCTCCTGTATTCCTGAAACACAATGGTAAAAGACGGTCAGAACGAAACTGCTATAGGAACTAGTTTCTAGCACCACCATTCAAGAGGGGTTAGAGTAGCAACGGCTACACTCATAGGGCAGAACATAGGTAATCTCTAATATGCGGAGGCAGTTTACCCATACAGCCCATGTTGTGGGTCGCGTGTTCTCAAGAGCCCCAGTGCCTTTTATCCTTTTAGAGGAAAATTAAGCCACAGCACTGATTAATTGAAAAAAGTAACTATGATTGTGCAGCATTTCTCAAACTCTGAAGTTAATACATCATCGTCTTAAAATTGTGTTCATTTCCAAACGTTTGAAGAATGGGCGGCCACAGAAATTTAACCAAGGGGGAGAGGAGGGCAAAACTGCAGAATTGCCATTTTTTATATAACTAAGTCAGTTTGAAAACGAGTCACGCCTAAACAATTAAATTTTAGATGAGAGACACAAAATTTATTATCTATCAAATAAGTAACAGTTGTCCACTTGTAACATCTATATCTACATGATTACTGTGCAATTCAAGATTAAGTGCCTTGAAGAGATTCATCGAACCACCTTCGAGCTATTTCTCTACCGTTCCACTCTCGAACAGCACGAGGGAAAGCGTACATTTAAATCTGTCGGTGCGAGCTATGATGTCTCTTATATTATAATGATGATGGTTTCTCCCTAATCATGTGGGCACGAACAAAATACCCGTATTTTTAGGCTACGAGAACAAAGTTGATGATTGAAATTCATAAGATGCTGCCGCATCGTAAACCGCCTTTGTTTAATGATGTCATCCACATTCGTGTATCATATTCGTGGCACTCTTTCCACAATTTCTCGATAATACAAAACTAACTTCCCTTCTTTGAACTTTTTCGATGTCCTCTGTCAATCCTATATGATTTGGATCCACACCGCACAGCAATACTCCAGATGAGGAAGCAACCTCTCTAATAGGCTGGTTGCTCCATTAACTCGCAGTCTTTCGTTTGCTTCCCCACAACAATCATTCCAAATTAAGTTATTTGTAATTGTAATCCCTAAGTATTTAGTTGAATTTACAGCCTTTGGATGTGTGTTTCATCATGTAACAGAAATTTAGCGGATTACGTTAAGTACTCATGCGGATGACTCAACACATTTCATTATTTACAATCAATCGCTACATTTCGCACCATATAGATATCTTACTTAAATTGTTTTGCAATTTGTTTTGATCACTGTGTGACTCTATAAGACGAAAATGACGGAATCATCTGATAACAGTCTAAGAAGTCTGCTCAGACTGTCTCTCAAATCTTTTATGTACACCAGGAACAGCAGAGGGCCTATAATACTTTCTTGGCGAACGCCAGATATTACTTCATTAAAAGAATCTGCAGCTGCGAATAAGAGCAACCATCGACTGTAGAATGGAGTGACGACAGTGAAAATTTGTAATGGACTGGGACTCGAACCCGGATTTCCCGCTTATCGCGAGCAGGAAATCTGGGTTCGAGTCCCGGTCCATCACAAATTTTCACTGCCGTCACTCCATTCTACAGCCGATGATTGTCCTTATTCACAACTGCAAATTCATTTAATCTACACTCCTGGAAATTGAAATAAGAACACCGTGAATTCATTGTCCCAGGAAGGGGAAACTTTATTGACACATTCCTGGGGTCAGATACATCACATGATCACACTGACAGAACCACAGGCACATAGACACAGGCAACAGAGCATGCACAATGTCGGCACTAGTACAGTGTGTATCCACCTTTCGCATCAATGCAGGCTGCTATTCTCCCATGGAGACGATCGTAGAGATGCTGGATGTAGTCCTGTGGAACGGCTTGCCATGCCATTTCCACCTGGCGCCTCAGTTGGACCAGCGTTCGTGCTGGACGTGCAGACCGCGTGAGACGACGCTTCATCCAGTCCCAAACATGCTCAATGGGGGACAGATCCGGAGATCTTGCTGGCCAGGGTAGTTGACTTACACCTTCTAGAGCACGTTGGGTGGCACGGGATACATGCGGACGTGCATTGTCCTGTTGGAACAGCAAGTTCCCTTGCCGGTCTAGGAATGGTAGAACGATGGGTTCGATGACGGTTTGGATGTACCGTGCACTATTCAGTGTCCCCTCGACGATCACCAGTGGTGTACGGCCAGTGTAGGAGATCGCTCCCCACACCATGATGCCGGGTGTTGGCCCTGTGTGCCTCGGTCGTATGCAGTCCTGATTGTGGCGCTCACCTGCACGGCGCCAAACACGCATACGACCATCATTGGCACCAAGGCAGAAGCGACTCTCATCGCTGAAGACGACACGTCTCCATTCGTCCCTCCATTCACGCCTGTCGCGACACCACTGGAGGCGGGCTGCACGATGTTGGGGCGTGAGCGGAAGACGGCCTAACGGTGTGCGGGACCGTAGCCCAGCTTCATGGAGACGGTTGCGAATGGTCCTCGCCGATACCCCAGGAGCAACAGTGTCCCTAATTTGCTGGGAAGTGGCGGTGCGGTCCCCTACGGCACTGCGTAGGATCCTACGGTCTTGGCGTGCATCCCTGCGTCGCTGCGGTCCGGTCCCAGGTCGACGGGCACGTGCACCTTCCGCCGACCACTGGCGACAACATCGATGTACTGTGGAGACCTCACGCCCCACGTGTTGAGCAATTCGGCGGTACGTCCACCCGGCCTCCCGCATGCCCACTATACGCCCTCGCTCAAAGTCCGTCAACTGCACATACGGTTCACGTCCACGCTGTCGCGGCATGCTACCAGTGTTAAAGACTGCGATGGAGCTCCGTATGCCACGGCAAACTGGCTGACACTGACGGCGGCGGTGCACAAATGCTGCGCAGCTAGCGACATTCGACGGCCAACACCGCGGTTCCTGGTGTGTCCGCTGTGCCATGCGTGTGATCATTGCTTGTACAGCCCTCTCGCAGTGTCCGGAGCAAGTATGGTGGGTCTGACACACCGGTGTCAATGTGTTCTTTTGCCATTTCCAGGAGTGTATTTCCTAACGTCTGTAGTCGCCACAGTGCTGTGCTTTTGGACATGCATGCATGTCCAAAGTAACTTTGCATCGTAATCAGAATAACACAAGCACTGCGATACTGTATGCAGATATTACTTCTGTTTTAGTCGAAGACTTTCCATTAGTTAGTACGAACTGTGACCTTCCTGACAGAAAATCACGAATCCAGTCGAACAACTGAGACGATACTTTGTGAGCGGGCAACTTGCCTACAGGTCGATTGTGAGCAACGGTATCAAAAGTTTTGTGGAAATGTAAAAATATAGAATTAATTTTACATACCTTGCAGGTAGCAGTCATTGCTTCATGAGAATAAAGAGGTAGTTGTGTTCCACAAAAACGACATTGACTATTTGTTAACAAATCGCTTTTTTTGTAGAAATTCATAATGTTCGAACATAATATTTGTTCCACACGAGACGATTTATTAGTAAACAGTAATTTTCCCTTTCTCTGTTAAAGGAGTTGATAAGGGTGAAATATGTCAGTTATGTTTCTCTGAGCAGGAAGCAGGATGCACAGCACCTGTTAGTGCTTAAATTAGTGAACGAAATTTTGTATCAAGCATTAAAGTCGCTTCTTTTTCGGAGGTAACAAAATACGTTTAAAATTGGGTAGATATCATTGAGTAGGCCAGACCATCGCCACTTATGATCGCTATAAACCCAGTGCGATCTGAAACTGACCCAGATATTACGGACAAATTTTTTAGAATTTTGCTTCTCGTGTTGCGGGGTTCTCACGGAGTTTTCTGTTCACGTGTTTGCGCATGCCATACCATTTCATGGTGTGAAACCTCATGTCGTCCCAACTCATCTTGAGCTGTGTTATTTTCTCGACGCTACTAGTGCTTTTCTACGCACCCGTCATCTTCAGCTCGAAGTCTAGTAGTTAGCGCTCTGCCTCTATATCGCTAGGCTCCGGGTTCGATTCCCCACCTGGTCGGAGACATTCTTTGTTCGAGGACTGGTTATCTCTGTGGTTCTAATCATTTCATATTACCCTCATTGACACACAAGCTGCCGAAGTGGTGTCAAATAGAAAAAAACTGCAATAAGTGGCCGAACAGTCCCTACAGTGTCTCCCAGTCAGTACTGGCACACGATCATTTCGTTTCATTTAAGCATCCATCCTCTTAGTTGAGGTCATCTGTGAATAATGTAAGGGATATCAGTCACACCCGTCCGTAACATTGTCCTCGTGGACAGTTCCAGCAGTTCGCAGTTTTTTAAGTTTCTAAAAACTAATTTCGTTGTTTTCATACTTTCTACTCGTCTCTAGTTGTATTTTGGTCCTGTCAGAGTCACAAATGGGAAGCACAAAAAGGAAGGTGCGCTCCGAGCTCTTCCATTTCTGTCAGATGAAATACTGGTTGTTGTTTGGGTGATGAAGGATGCTTTGTATCACACTGCAGCTGCTAGAGTACTGCGCGGTATTTACCCACACACATCTTGAGGGCTTATTTTTACGGAGATGCACAATACATTATTTGCCATTAAGCCCTCATCATTTACCAGTAAACCCCCAGTTCATTAAATAATAAAACTTCCAGGTACAAAACAGCTTCAAGAGGTCTGATTACCTTACAAATTAGTTTATGTGTTAAATATTTTCCAGAAAGCACGTGAACGTCAAAAAGCTTAGGAAAGATTTTAAATTGTGTTTAAAGCTTGTTGGAAACCGTTAAGTGTTCCCGTCATGAAATACTGGATGAAAATCAACCTGGTAATTTGCGCTCCATTTTAAGTAAAAGCTATTGCTTTCCCCACATCTCAGTGTGCATGCTCTCATATCTTCTGAATTTTGAATTATACAATGATACAATTCTGTAGGTACATTGCCTGATATAAGGAGATACTGTCTGCAAACTGTGTAGCGAGTAGAGTTACTAGTAAAGAAGGAATAATTACGACGTCATGCCTGATACCGAAATATGACTGAATGTGCAGCGAAAATCAATAAACGATAAAAAAAATTCCATTCATCATTTCGTGTTTTTTTTAGCGAGAAAAAGTTTCTAAAAGGTTTGAATTTTTGTGTAAAATCGCTGCCATTCTCGAATACAAGGTGAATAAAATCCGGCAATTTGTGTGCCGTCAGTTATGTTGCCAGTTTCTAACTGTATTATGTTAAACGTTCAACATAAGATCACGCCTCTTAATGAGAAGCTAATGACAGCATTTTAAATTTTTAATTTCAGTCAATAACTACGCGGAATATTGCAGTCGTTTCATAGGCAACCCGATAATGCGCTTGGGTACCATGCTGCGGGTAGCGGGATAGTCGTTTAGTAATATACACTGCACAACAGAATTAAAGGGGGGAAGTTGCTCGAACTTGGCTGTGAGACGCACTGGTCTGACTCGTTTATCGTGTAGAATGTAATTCACATGAAAGCTATGTTTATTCTTCCTCGAAATGATTGTATGCATGATCACTAAATCCCAGATTTAGCAACGCCAAGTGCAACAGGAAATACTGTGGCCTTAGAAAACACTATGAAGCGGTTCTAGGGGCTTCAGTCCGGAACCGCGCTGCTGCTACGGTTGCAGGTTCGAATCCTGCCTCGTGCATGGATGTGTGTGATGTCCTTGGGTTGGTTAGGCTTAAGTAGTTCTAGATCTAGGGGACTGATGACCTCAGATGTTAAGTCCCATAGTGCTTAGAGCCATTTGATCCAAAACGCTATGAAATTTCGGTTTGCTTGGTTGTCAGGAGATATACGAAAAATCATAGGGTTTCCTTGGCTCAGCGACGATTTCAGCACTGTTTTGCAGTGATGACAAATGTAGATTTTCGTGAAATATAGTCCCCAATCTTTTCAACATAGTGCAACGTACTGGTATATTTTACCGATTGTGCAGTACATTTGACATGACTGTACATCTACGTATCAAACTGAGAAGACTGTATTGGTTCTGTTCAAAGTTAACTCGGTTCTGCCAGTCAAATTCATCTCCTCGGATACAGCCACCGGGCTACATTTTACCCAAACACAAAATAAAAAAAAGCTTTCAAAACACGTTTTATTTAGCTTTTATTCCGCCAATCAACGTTAAAAAATATAACTCATGAAAATTGAAATAAATCATTATCGTGATCTGATGTGAAGTTATGTGAGAAAAACTAGTATCAATCTTAAAAACAGCGTTTTTTATAACTATTTCCTGCTTCTCTACCTAGAGGAGTGCGAAAGTATAGCATTTTCTGCCGGCTATTTTTGCTAATATCCAATAACGTTTCTTTCGGATCAACATATTATTGACGTATGAATAAAAATAAATTTTAAATACTTCAGGGCTCTTTTTGATAGCTTGCTGCACTTAATAATATTTTTAAAAAATGTACTTCGCAGGTATTAATAAATATGCTTGTCTCTTATATATGAAAATACATAGTGAGTGAATAGCTGCCAAACGATTGAGAAACAATATATTTTGTGTATTTACTTCATATTAAGTTATTAGGACACAATAGGTTCATAAATACCTCAAAAATGGTTCGAATGGCTCTGAGCACTATGGGACTTAACTTCTGAGGTGATCAGTCCCCTAGAACTTAGAACTACTTAAACCTAACTAATCTAAGGACATCACACACATCCACGCCCGAGGCAGGATTCTAATCTGTGACCGTAGCGGTCGCGCGGTTCCAGACTGGAGCGCCTAGAACTGCTCCGCCACTCCGGCCGGCGCAAATTCCTCGAAACAGCTATATAAAAAAGGCAATTTCCGAATCTTGCCCGCTTTTGGAGGAGTCTTTAGAAAAATAAAAACACAGCACAGATGATAAGAAAATAAAAATGGATATAACTTCAATCTCTGCTATCCGCCAGACTGATTTATTATATTATATTATATTCAACGTGTTCACCGGTGCATAATTATTAACTACATTGTTTTCATCGAAACAACATACTAACAGACAGCGCTTTCTGGTGGTACGCACGGAACTACAGGTTGTAATATATAGACAATTTGGAAAAACAACAGATCGTATAATGTATCAAATTGTTACTAACTTAAAATCTTAACACTTTCTCTGATGCCTTTAATTTTCCGCTTTGCTTACAACCACTGATTGCTTATGTGATCATATCTCCCAACTGAAAGTAGGAACCTAAGCCCATGTCACAGTATAATAACGCATTTAGCTTAATAGGTGATTAACAGCATAAAGACGTTAATACGTATAGCACACGCTAGGAGATAACGCAAATTGAATCTAACCCTCATCATAACAACACTTTTCCCTCTTTGGGGGAAAGTAATTGGAAATTACTTGCAAATTCTGGCCAAGAAGAAAAAACGCGAAACAGAGTTAAGTAAGGCAATTACAGGTGGCTGGGAGAGGTGTGGGGGGGGGGGGGGGGGGAGTGGGCGGAAGCGGGCGGCTTTCAATCAGCTGTGATGGTGAAGTGTTGCGGGGGGGGAGGGGGGGAGGAAGGATGAGGGTGACGGGGGCCGTGGAGGTGAGGCATGGGTAATGGCGCGGCAGCTGCCTGTGGCCGCCATAGCTTGTAGACCCGCAAGCCTCTGTATTCGTCGCCATCAGCGGACATTCTCAGCCGACCTAGGGCACTTTTATGCGAAACTTGCAAATGACGCAGTCTGCGGGTGATTGAAGAAGGAATTACGAGTTTACGTGATATTTTTCATACGCATCCTTCTAGAGATAACATAGCTGGCAATTTAACGTCGGACCATGATTGGATTTCTTTCACTTTTCTTTCAGTTTTGATCTGAGAAGCGCCGTGGAGAATTAACTGCAGCTTCACGGATCAAGTACATTGGCGGCCACAGCGGTAACCAGGGATCAGCTCCTTTCGAAACGCCGTCTCGGTGAGCAGGAAACTTTGTCGGTTACATAATATTTGAAAATCAGTTGTATGTTACCAGTGACTCGCTACAGCTAAAGGTGAGGCGCACTACTGGCTGCTCTGTTGAATGGTGCATATTACTCCAGTGACGATGTTATCACGACCCGTTAGCAGTTACAGTCATCACTAGAGCCGGATTTGTTGTGTAATTACATATTTCTTGCCTTCGCCTCTACACAAGTGAGTATTGTAAATGTTCACGAATTATGTTGTAAGTGTTGGTATACTTCATTTTATCGTTACATATTTCTCATAATTAAATGTTTTTACATATTTTAACTGTATTCTACATAAAATTACATACTGCTTTTTTTATCCGTACCCTCAGTGAGTCGCTCCCTAAACAAGTACACTGAAAACAACGATGCACCACGACGGAGTTAACGAAGTTAGTCACATATTGGTATACATACAGGTATCTCCGGAAACGCAAAACTGTGAACTTTGGAGGCAGATCCATGAATGTGCGACGCTAGAGCGCAATTTCGCCGTGCAGCTGGCGAGGATGATATACTCAGGACATGTCGACACTTGGTAATAAAATCTTTTGAGTTTCATTCCATGTACTCAGATGGACAGTAACTATACCTCGCAGACACGTACGTGACCAATATTCTCAGATGTCAGCATTTCAGAAATTACGCGTCGTTGGGCTCAAAGAAGCCGGTTGGAATAATCGGCGAATAGCTAGATGTTTGCATAGCAGTGATGACACTGTTCGACGATGTTGGCAGGGCAGCGTCAAGAAGGAAGCGGCCAACCTAGAGAAGACGACGCTTCGAACTGACAATGAGCCCGATGACCAGCATATGCATGTCTGGAGACTCCCTCCTTCCGGACAATGTTGGGATATCAACCTGCCTGTAGCCCACCATATCTGACAGTCTGGAGTGACGGTCTGGGGAGCCATTTGACTTCGTAGCATGATTCCTTAAGCTGTGATCCGTGACTCCCTTAAAGCACATTGGTACGTCGACGGTACTCTACTCCCCATTTTGTTGCCCTTTATGGAAAGCCATCCTGGGTTTACATTTCAGCAAGGTAATGCCAGCTCACGGTGAGAGTTGCTACTGCTGGTCTTCCTGCTGGTCAAACCCTTCCTTGGCCAGCGGGGTCACCGCATCTGTTCCCAGTTTAGAACTTTTGGAGAATTATTGGCGCGGCGCTTCAACCATCTCGGGATTTTGACGATGTAACGCTCCAGTTGCACAGAGTTTGGCGTGATGTCCCTCAGGAGGACATCCAACAACTACATCAATCAAAGCGAAACCGAATAAATGCTTGCATAAGGACCAGAGGTGGGCCAGCGCGTTATTTTCTTGCCGAATTTGTGAAAATCATTCTCTTGGATAAATCTTTCAATTTTTCTGAAACTGGTATCATTTGTTTTTCTTCACATGTTCATAGCATCTTTCGATTTACATCCCATTCGGACAATTCCTTCGTCACTCACCGTTTATTTTTTTTTATTTTTTTGTTTTTTTTCTTAGCGTGTATTAATATCAGCCTCTCTATAAAAGTTGAAGAAAGGAAGTAAAAATCCTTAAAAATCACTTTTCAGGGCAATAAACTGTAACTGGACTTTGAGTGGATTGTGGAGGAAGAGCTTAGGCTCAGTTTCTAAGATTCGAAATTTCAATTCTCAGGAACAAAGCAGGTATGACAAGAATACCGTACCCAGCTCTTCGTAGCCATTATTGTGTGCAGTAAAGTGCTTTTTGTGTTGTCGAGAGTGGCAGTGGGGCAAGCAGAAGAACATCAACCCGACGTTTTCCGACTACGAGCAACTTTTACCAATTGAGAACCAGGGAGTACGTGCGCCTAGAAAAGTTTGTAAAATAGTACTTCCTGAGGGTTCAAGACTGTTAGAGTTCATAATGCCTCCGGTTGCATCAAAATTATCACGTAAGGTAGTGGATTACGATGGACGAAGCTTTCACTATTGATGGGGACTGTTCAATGTGGAGCATGCAATTGTCGGATCGAGTACTCTATGAAGTCCCAACTTCAACATTATATAAGTAGTGCCGCGCACACAAAGAGCAAATCAGAGAAATTGTCTAAGATGCAAATGATACGGATGCATATACAAAAGACTCCAAATTTCCCAAATGAAATTTCCCGTAATATGATTGCTGCATTTCTACCAAAGTACGGCGGGCAAGAGATCTCTGATAAATTTGCATTAAGGAAAAACTATTTAGAATTTTGTTACCAGAAAGCTCTACAATGTGTGCTGCGCTGTATAAGTCACCATTACATATGACTTGACGTCGATGAAACAACACACTGATGTCGATGTCTCATTGGCAATCTCTTTGCTGGAAAACTCGATGGAGTCGATGACGATGAGCCCTTAAAGCGATTATTGACTTCCTATAAAAAGCTGGCACAGACAAATCATTCAGCAGTAGCTCTCTTTCTGAATGACAGTCTTAAAGTGTTGTTGCCTGAGGGAATCCAAGAAGAAAATGTTACGTATTTTGATGTTTCAGTCTAAAAACTGAAGGCGGCAACCGCCATTTGCGTTTTCTATCCGCATTTAATCCAGTTCAACTGTCTGGCACATGCTCTGCAACTCATCACCGAAGATTGCGCAGCAGCTATCCACAGGTAAACCAAATAATTTCGTACACCAGGAAAGTGTTTCTCAAAGCCTCGTCTCGCGTGATCACTCTACAGGAAACTACTGCCGAACGTAGCGTTGCTGCCTTACCCCGTTCTAACAAGATGGGGTACATAGACTGAAGCTGTCGGTTTTTATAATGAATATTTTCGTACGGCGAAATCTGTGATTTATTTATTTCCGAGAGAATATTCAGTTTCAGTACGAGAAGCACAAAGTGCTTTCAGTGAACCTAAAAACCGAAAATGCTCTGGCGTACATCCTTAGCAATTTTGGATTCATTACCAGTGGTGTTAAGGATTTAGGATCTATAGAGCTGCTTTTGTATAAATCGTCATAAACTATTAAGAACGTCACTTGCAAGACTAACGTTAGTGGTGATACTGTGCAGAAGGCAGTGAATGCGTTTGAAGCCGCTTTGGCAAGAAACAGAAGCTAATCAACTTTTGCTAGTATTTGTAATATCCTCAATGGGGCAGAAGAAAACGCTGCAGCCCACATCTCTCGAGGAAATTTCATCTCTCAAAATCTCCACCGTCAGCATCCTATGATGTGGAGAAAACATTTTCCTCTTAAAAAAATTTTCTTCCTGATCGGTGATATTATTTGACTTCAGAAAATTTGAAGAAGTACCTGAATGTTTATTGCGCTGCGGAATTAAAAAAAATGTTGGACATCTTGTAACCTCCCCCTCACTTTCCGACCTTAATGACAGTGAAAAATTAAACCGCGTGTACCTAATGGGAGTTTTGGAAAAGCAATCGTCACCGAAGTTAACCTGTCGGTAAAGAGGGAGGAAAGGGTTACATCTAAATGAAAGGAAATGTGCTAATGAAACTGGTGGAAATTAATTTTGAAAAGGGGTAAAGTTAATAAAGAAAGTAAACGTGCGGCCGTTACGTTAACAATTAACTAGCGGTAATTAGACATTTGAGATTTGGGGAAATCACGGTCGCCAGTCCTAAGGACAATTACTATAGTAACTGAAAAAGAAAGGTTATTAGACATATAATTAGCACTAGAAGCGTGGCAACTGAAGGTTGACACGTGTAGTGTGAAAACTGAAAGTTTGTCAGAAGTAATAAATTTCGCTACACTCTGACTTAATTTAGCAAAAGAATTAATAAAACCGGAAAATCGAAAGTTAATTTAGTGACTGAAGTTAATAGTGAGCTTTCTTTCTGAAGCACATCGAAATCCAGTAAAATACGGTTAGTCTTGGACTACCTCAACAATCATTTCAAAAGCAACTTGACTCTACGCAATTTAGAAACAAGAGATTTAACTTTGAACTTGAATTAAATGATTCTGAACTATTAACAATAGTAAAATTTAGTACGTACCAAGCTGAGCTGCAGTCACAGGTAAGCTAAAATACGGTAACAAAACTCGCACTCTTAATTTGTGCTTGTGTAATCTAACTATTGTAGCCAGCTAATGCTTGAATTGAACTTTGAAATTAAAGCAGTGAAATGGAATTATGCTGGCGTTTGAATTTCAACGACACTCGGGTTCATTTCGGAAAAGGAAGGGACCCTGCTTGGCAATGCAACTGGGACAATGAGCAACAGAGGTTCATGCTAAGTTGCTGTAATTTTGCGAGGCAAATGGAACAATTTGAAAAGCTGAGGTCTGCCATACAGTTCTGAAACTTTACGTGCTTTTAGTCTTCCTTGTTGGTTGATTGAAGGTTTGAAGCCGTCGATCGAGGAGGTGGCGACAGCCACTCATTTTCGGCCGTCGCTGTTGCAGAAGCTGGATGTTGGCGCGCCTTCTTCTCGACACGGTCACCAGGCGAAACGGGCTCTTGATGTGCGCCAGCTAATGCTTCCCGTCCGCGACACCATGTCAGAAACTATCATCGCATGTCGAGCGCAATTACATGCTGCTAAACCCCGAAAGCGCGGCAACTCGCGGGAGCGTCACACAACACCTGCTCCACTCGCTACTCCCGCCAGACCCTCACTGTCCGCGCCCCACGCGGCAGAGTTAACACTACCAAAGATCCTACACACTTTGATTCTTCACACGACCTATCGATGTAATCGTTCGATAGCAGTTTTCCCTAGGCAAGACCCAGCGTAAAAATACAAATAATATTTACGAAACAAACCAATTATACATCGACATAAGTGCATAAATATATATATATATATCCAAACAGTAAAGCAATTACAATATTTAAAGAGACAGAAATGTCATATCTTGAGGTAACAAAACAAGGAAAAAAATAATAGTACAATTGATGGAAATAGGAGGATATGCATTTCCGGCGTTACACGTGCCCCACATTGTCTGAGGATGTTCGTGTAACGTAAACAGACTCAGAAAATGTCCCAAAAGAGAAACAGCGGAAATGCATATGCTCAAAACATCAACAAAATTTAGCATTCGTCTAATTAAGCATAAATAAATTTTTTTTTAGACCATAGTAATTGAGTGGAGACACTCCTAATCTTATTCCACTCTGTCATGTTGCACAAAATAAAACAGGTTGACAACATATTAAAATTCATAGAAAACATAGAAAATGGTTTAGCTATTCTAAAATCATTAAAATTCGGAACACTATAAGAAATGGAATACTATTTGCAAAATTGATCAGAGTGCATGGTCATAAAAAACAGGTATATCAAAATACGCAAACTAATAATTAATTACATAGAATACACATTTTTTTGTAACCTTTTCATAATTAATTTTCTCGTCATGTCCAATTAACGCTAAACAAGAAAATAATATACATCAGATCGAAAAAAACATAAATATTGACAGTAGAATTCTTTCAGCTGTCCAGGAAGAAAAACAATTCCGCCTTCCGTACTCGCAAGTACAAAGAATGCCGACAGCGGCCCAAGAGCCAACAGCGGCACAAGAGCCGACAGCGGCTCGCCTCGCCAGTATTGTTGCGCCCGCGTGTGCGGCACGCTTGATCTCACTCGCCCTTGTGACGGCGTTTCCAGTACGTCCGCTTCACTGAATTCTTTAGGAAAAACTCACTCCCGAGTAATCTCAAGGAGTCCCTTAATACTATCACAGTGGATAACTCAACACTGTCCATCATCACACGCATGTACTAGCCTGAAACTTAAAACAGCGTCTAAGTACATCGGCAATGACTAGTAAATCACATATTTATGAAATCTTACAGCTATTTACAAAATCATATTTACATTCCTTAATCTACTGTGACTCAGCTGAAAACTTAAACTAGCAGCTTGGATTTTTCAGTTGATTAGATCATGATTAAATTGATTAAAATTAAATTGATTAATCAAAATTAATTACTTATTAATTACAACTTCTTTAATGACCTTGGTCAGTCAAAAGCATGGCAATCTAGCAAATCGTTAAATCTTACACTCTATTTTACATACTGTATAAATTACCCATTGTGTGGTATTAATCGATCCTAGGTTGGTACAATTTCAAGTCTACAATATTCCGTAAGCATTTGTGTGAGGCATACCAATGACTTTATATGGTCCATTATAAACAAACTTAAATTTAGAGTTTTCATGGTCTATCTCGCTCGATTTCTCATGAGCTTTTACAAGTACTAAGTCTCCGATTGCAAACTTAGCAAAACGTGCTTTAGCGTCATGACGACGTATGCGAGCATCGGCTTTTAGCTTCATTACTTCTCGCAAACGATCTTTTTTCACACCAATACTAATGTTAATCCGTGGAGGGAATTTGATTATCTCTTCCAATTCACTTTCTACACTTTTGTCAATGCCGAAATTCCTCATGTTATGGCAGTTCAAACTCATTCCTACGTCAATGTCATCCGGCCAGTTAACAATGTGTATAGGCTGGTATTGCCTATGCACACCGTCTCCTGCCTCGTCAAAACCAACTACCATTGTTTTATCTAGTGACATACATGTCAAAGTTTTGCTTTCGCAGTTAATCACTGCACGGTACTTTAATAGCCAATCTAACCCGATAATTACTTCCGTAGTTAAGTCTGGCACGACGACAAACTCTTGTTCAAATCGTGCCCCACATATCTCGAAGTTGACAAAAATCTGTTTTGTGACCGGTTTACTGGCCTTCCCAGTAACAACGATAATTTTCACTCCTGTTACTGGCATAACTACGATGCCAGGTCTGTCTTTCAGTAACTCAAATATTTTCCCAGATACAGCACTCAATTCTGCACCGGTGTCAATCAACACGTTTAGTTGTAGGTCGTGCATATTAACAGACACTACTATCTGTCTACACTTGTCCTCGACTGTTTCTTTATTTTCCCACAGTAAATCCTCGTCTATATCCAGGTCATTCCAGAAAAAACCATCCGGCTTTGATCCTAAATCCGATTTATCTGGCGGCTTTTTCAGCCTCTGTTCACATACAGTTTTAATTTCAACACGTTTGTCCTGAGGCTTAGTCTCTAGCTTCGCCTCCAATACCGAAACCTTTTCCTGTAACTCGTCAACTAGTGAGTGTTGCTTTGCTATCAATTCACTAATTGTCACCTTCGTTGATTCCACTTTGGTCAGATTGATCTCATCTGCCAATCTACCTGGAGGAATGTGCCCAGTAGCATCTGAAATTACTTCCTCTGGATCTGCGCAACCCACACTGCTACCGTCTGACCGTATAACGTCAGCTCTAACCTCATACACGCTGTAATCTACGTGCTTTTCTACCAATCGTGTCCGGCTACCACTAAAATTTTCATAATCTTTCTCCTTAATACTCTCGCAATGTTTAAACTGGATGTTTGCGTCGGATGGGTCGGCTACTTCTACCACTATAACTTTCGGTAAAGTCTGCCGGTTAGGGCCAGAACTTTCCGTTACTACTTCAACATCTAACTCCTGCGGGACGAAACACGACGAATCTTGCTCGTGCTCCCCATTAACATCAACTATTTCTGGTAAAGTCTGCCGGTTAGGGCCAGAACTTTCCATCACTTCACAAATACTATCTTCCTGTGGGACGAGACGCGGCAAATCCTGCCCGCGCTCCCTATAAACACTCCTCCCGTACAGGCCCCTATAATCTCTTAGTTCGTCGTATAAGCGACCGAACTGCCTTAACCAGACCTCATCCCTCTCTGCATCCCCTCGCTCGATGACGGACGTTTTATCCGACATCTGATCTTCTCTCAACAATTGCGAATCATTCTTAAACTCAATCTCCAGTTCCGCTGTGGGTATTACAGCTGCCACTTTATAATCGATTTCCGGAACACTACTTAAATTGTTCTCACTGACAGTGAATGTATTTTCTGCTGCCATGTATACAGCTGATTTACTACTTGTGGGCGCACTCCTTTCTCCTAACACTGGCACACTCTCCCGCCGTTGATTATTCCATACGGAATTTTCATAACGACGACACCTGGGTTTTCTCCTGTTATTGGGCCGCCAAAATTTCTCCACGCCCGGTCGGCCCCTCACCGGCGCGGCTAATGGTTTCCCTGTCTCGTCCCAGCAGATACGCTCCCCGGATACTGCTGAGGCGGCTGGTCACACCCTCTGGCGTTATTACTATTCTGTAAAGCCCGTATCACGTTAGTATGATACTGGTTTCTGTCATTCCTGTTATCATTTGCATTGTACCGATTGTTATTACGGCCCGAACCATTATTGTTATTGCTGCGGTATGCATTATTCCCATGGTTATCGTTGTTATGGTTGGGGTGGTATTCGTTGTTGTTACCACGGCCTCTACCACTGTCGCGATTATTGCGCCAATTGTCCTCGTCCTCAACTCTTTCCAAGAAATCACTGATTGTCCTGTAATTGCTTCCTACGTAGCGTTTTGTATCATCTGGAAGCTTCTTGTAGAGTTCCCAGACTATTTCGGATTCCGTGCGGCGATCACGCAAATATTCCAACTTGCGGATCCAGCCCTCACAAAACTCCTTCATCGAGCCGCGCGAATTCGCATCGAAAGGCCTCGATACGACAAATTCGCGCCAGACACTTTGCTGTTTTTGCTCTGACCAGTATTCAGCCAGAAACAAATTTTTAAACTCGTCAAAAGTCAGGTTCGTAATGTCGAGGTTTAAGCCCCAACGCTTGGCATCACCAGCCAGCACATCAATAACCGCATTAATTTTTCTCTCATTAGTCCATGATCTGGGTAAAACTCTTTCACAATTTTTAATGAAATCCGTCGCGTGTATACCGCCTTTTTTCAAGGGGTCGAACCGCTCCTCTTTCGTCAACAATTCCGAACTATGTGCACAGATTGGCACATAGCTCTGTTTTTCGTCAAGTTTCTTTTCTAATTCCGACACTCTCGTAATTACTTGGCAAGTGGTTGCCGCAAGCGTTTCCACTTCCCTCTTTTTCTCTTCGCAGGTATTAGCCTGCTCCCTCACTTTAGTGTCTACTTCGGACACTAAAGCCTTTAAAGTTTCCACCTTCTTTTGATCCTCTTTTTTCATTAATTGAATTTGTTCCGTCACCTTATTCTCGATGATCGGAGCAACTGCTTCTCCTACACTTTTCTCGATTCTGCTAATTTCGGAATCAAAACGAGTATTTATGCTCGCAATTTCCGCCTGAACGCCTATCATTTCCTGTTTAAGATTACCGATTTCGGTATTAATTACAACAATATCTTCTTTGATTTTATCAACTTTTGTATTAACAACTCCAACATTGTTGTTAACAACATTAATAGCTTTGTTCTGATTGTCTAGTTTTCGTTCAATCTTTTCAGACTGAGCTTCTTGCTTGGCAGACAGAGCTATAATTTCTGCCGATTGACTCTTGATTTCATTAATCAAAACATTCAATAAATCAGTTAAATTTCCGGAGACTACCGGTTTTACTTCCGTAGCTGGTTCCTCTATACATGTTCCCCCGTATTCATCATCAAGGGGTACAGATTTGATTTTCGCTTCCGATTCCGAAACATTTTCTAAAGTTTGGAATTCCATTTCTGCTCTTTGTTGCGTTTCGGCGGTCGCGTCTTTCATGCTAGCCGCCTGCCCCTGAACAATGGGAACCGCCGTGCGCGTTTCCCACTGTTCGACCGATTGTTCCGTATCCAAGTCTACCAAATTTTGGTAATTGTTGCCTTCACTCATTTTAATAATTTTCAATATAAATGACAAATCTCAAATGTAATTAGGATTACTCCCACTACTTATTCTCGCTGACGTAACGGCCTGTACGTAACCAGTACTTTGTTACGACATTTGCACCAAAGAAAATTCGTGTCCAGAACAACCTCAAATCTGAAGATTGTCCTGTCACGGTCGCCACGTGTAACCTCCCCCTCACTTTCCGACCTTAATGACAGTGAAAAATTAAACCGCGTGTACCTAATGGGAGTTTTGGAAAAGCAATCGTCACCGAAGTTAACCTGTCGGTAAAGAGGGAGGAAAGGGTTACATCTAAATGAAAGGAAATGTGCTAATGAAACTGGTGGAAATTAATTTTGAAAAGGGGTAAAGTTAATAAAGAAAGTAAACGTGCGGCCGTTACGTTAACAATTAACTAGCGGTAATTAGACATTTGAGATTTGGGGAAATCACGGTCGCCAGTCCTAAGGACAATTACTATAGTAACTGAAAAAGAAAGGTTATTAGACATATAATTAGCACTAGAAGCGTGGCAACTGAAGGTTGACACGTGTAGTGTGAAAACTGAAAGTTTGTCAGAAGTAATAAATTTCGCTACACTCTGACTTAATTTAGCAAAAGAATTAATAAAACCGGAAAATCGAAAGTTAATTTAGTGACTGAAGTTAATAGTGAGCTTTCTTTCTGAAGCACATCGAAATCCAGTAAAATACGGTTAGTCTTGGACTACCTCAACAATCATTTCAAAAGCAACTTGACTCTACGCAATTTAGAAACAAGAGATTTAACTTTGAACTTGAATTAAATGATTCTGAACTATTAACAATAGTAAAATTTAGTACGTACCAAGCTGAGCTGCAGTCACAGGTAAGCTAAAATACGGTAACAAAACTCGCACTCTTAATTTGTGCTTGTGTAATCTAACTATTGTAGCCAGCTAATGCTTGAATTGAACTTTGAAATTAAAGCAGTGAAATGGAATTATGCTGGCGTTTGAATTTCAACGACACTCGGGTTCATTTCGGAAAAGGAAGGGACCCTGCTTGGCAATGCAACTGGGACAATGAGCAACAGAGGTTCATGCTAAGTTGCTGTAATTTTGCGAGGCAAATGGAACAATTTGAAAAGCTGAGGTCTGCCATACAGTTCTGAAACTTTACGTGCTTTTAGTCTTCCTTGTTGGTTGATTGAAGGTTTGAAGCCGTCGATCGAGGAGGTGGCGACAGCCACTCATTTTCGGCCGTCGCTGTTGCAGAAGCTGGATGTTGGCGCGCCTTCTTCTCGACACGGTCACCAGGCGAAACGGGCTCTTGATGTGCGCCAGCTAATGCTTCCCGTCCGCGACACCATGTCAGAAACTATCATCGCATGTCGAGCGCAATTACATGCTGCTAAACCCCGAAAGCGCGGCAACTCGCGGGAGCGTCACACAACACCTGCTCCACTCGCTACTCCCGCCAGACCCTCACTGTCCGCGCCCCACGCGGCAGAGTTAACACTACCAAAGATCCTACACACTTTGATTCTTCACACGACCTATCGATGTAATCGTTCGATAGCAGTTTTCCCTAGGCAAGACCCAGCGTAAAAATACAAATAATATTTACGAAACAAACCAATTATACATCGACATAAGTGCATAAATATATATATATATATCCAAACAGTAAAGCAATTACAATATTTAAAGAGACAGAAATGTCATATCTTGAGGTAACAAAACAAGGAAAAAAATAATAGTACAATTGATGGAAATAGGAGGATATGCATTTCCGGCGTTACAATCTTAATAGTTATCAAGTGAAGACGAACTTTGTAGTGAAAAGATGTGACCAAAAATAATTTTCTTTTATTAGGGCAGGACAGACTTTCAAAACAAGTACTAAGTTTCTAATGTACTTTTTCTTAATGTACTTTTTGTAGTATGTTTAAAGGAATGGTAAGATGATATGAGGAGCATCGTTTAGTATCTTATTAAGTGCACATATCCTAGGTATTTAGATTATGTTCCCGAATCAGTCATAACTGAAATCATTTTCCACTGCATGAAGACACCATTTTAACTTTTAAATTGCACTTAATAAGCTCCGAACCAATTCACGTAGCAAAATACGTTCTACTCGAATAATATTTTCTCATATTAGGTGTGATTTGAAATGTTGATTTCAATTTTTTATTGATTTTATTGTTGGACACAGCCCACCACGTAAGAAAATATTGAAATGTCGTTGATGGTAGATCGATGTGCTGCAGTCTGGCACTTAGCCTTTCTTCCTCGTGCTAAACCAGTAATCATGCTCGTGAGTCGGCCTGCTAGTCTCAACTGATGTCGAATCGACGTTTAGTGCCGAAACATGACACTGCAAATTACCAACCTCTTTCCAGGTGTGTCCAGAATCCTGATTTCAACAGTTTCTGAACTTCCAGTTTCTTAGCGTCAGGTAATTCTCTCGGTTTATGAGTGGAATTTCGACCGCGCTTTCCTGCATAATGCTCAGCAGTTCTTCGCGGCTTTGGAGACGTAACTTTTATCACATAAGAATATGCGACCTGTTCCACTTTGTTCGGTAGGCTGTAAACTTGATTTTCTGCTTTCACCAAGTAGAATATTGAGACGATTCCACACTTGAATCTGCCTTCGTTGTGATTACAAGGCAGCTCAAAATTGCTTCTGTGCGGCTCTCGATTTGTGTTTCTAAAACGAAATACGCCTTGTCATGACATAACTACAAATAGTGAAGCTCAATCAAAGTATAAAAACATGCGTGTATGCAATCTTCCCCACATGAACAACAAATCAGTGCACTGACATTGCAAATTTCACTGAAAATATTCATTCGTAAAATACATCAGGTGTTATTACTCTTTGAGCTTCCTTTTAACACTGTATTTTAGTTTTTACAGTTCTAAATCTCATTCTTTTAAAATGAAAACAGCGGAAAGAGCAGGCAAAAAACCGGCCAAATAACGCAGAGTGGGAAACTTTCCCTGAACCTAATACGTTTCGAACGGTCATCTGCGATATACGTAATACGATTTCATCCCATTCTTGTGAGACTAGTTTCAGCCAAGATTACACCAAAATATTTCAAACGTTATGTACACAATATTAGATTGTGGAACACGGTTCTAGCCCACATATCCTTAAAGTATTCAGCAGTTTCTAAGTTTTTCAGAATACGTCCAGTGCTTTTCGCTAATCGTGCTCGAGATAAAATGGAATTCAGTAGATTGCAAGCTATGGGAAGTACAACACCACTATTGTCTAGCCAGTGGGCAATGACCATTCTAGTAGTTAAGTAGCCAAATTGATCACTCAGACTTCGTTTTGATTTTAAGTCTACCATTCACACTCAAGTTAATGTTGTTCTGTATCCCGTAGGAACGTAATATAATATCTCGAAATTATTTTTCCAAGATGTGGCTCACTGACGACTCTTTTCAGTTGCCTATAAAAGACGAAACTACAACCGTCCTAACTTCACTCTGCCGATACCATTTCGGCTGCTGCCTGATTCTGTCGCAACTGTTAATGGTTAAGACGGTTTTACAAACGTGCGAGGAACTTGCAGATCGTTGACATACTTTAAAATAGCTCCGACTACAACTAATAATCCTGAAGGAAATGAACGTTCTACCCTTGCACCTCGCTGTATATAATGCTCTGACGACTAGGTTTCACAGTACTGTCGCTGATACTTAATATCTCAGCACGCAGCGTCGACATTACGACCTTGATCAAAATTTAACTCAAGAGAATGGTAGATACAGAAAAACCTCAGGGAGGGGGCACTTAAGATATCTTCAGATGGGGAAGATGGTCAGGAGTTTGAAAGAGCGAATGCACGGGGTAATGACAACATCTAACTCCAGGGATGCACTCACCAGCTTTCTCACAACTTGTCGGTCAACCTCTGTTGATGGATGCAGTTCATAAATGGCTCTAAGCACTATGGGGCTTAACATCTGAGGTCATCAGTCCCCTAGACTTAGAACTACTTAAACTTAACTAACCTAAGGACATCACACACATCCATGCCCGAGGCAGGATTCGAACCTGCGACCGTAGCAGCAGCGCGGCTCCTGACTGAAGCGCCTAGAACCGCTCGGCCACAGCGACGCAGTCTGACTGAAAGTTTGTGGACGTACAGATCCTGCACCGTTTTCGAACTGATGCGCTCGATTCAGAGGACCCCACCGCGCACCTAGACACCCCTAATAAAATTTGGGTACCACTTACGGCCAGAATCCCAAGTGGACTCATGGCGTCATTGTCAGCAATAAAATATCCATCCACTGGCCCTGGTGCGTGCATCAGTACCGACCGACCGCCATTTCATCCTCCTTCATGACGTCACTGGATGCAGTGTGGAGGGGTTTGTGGTCAGCACAATGCTCTGCTGATCACTGTCAGTTTTCGTGCCCTAATGCCATAGCTACTCTGTCAAATAGCTCCTCAGCTGGTACGACAAGGTGTAGTGTACCCTGTTCCAGTCCTCTCACAAAGGACGAATACCTGGCAGTCAGCCAGGCTGATCCCTCAGTCATGGAAGGGACTCTTCGTTAGCAATCGGTTGGGATACTATGAGACACAGCCCCTCCCTACCCCCCACTTCACCATAGTAACCGACTTGTCACAACCTGGGCAACCACGTCTAGGACCATCCCATTTAACTGCCTGCCTGTCACCACTACAATCTCTGCCGTCACTTTGGGTGCCAACTTGGGGTCCGCTGTAACTTGTGGTGGGACTTAATGGTGGTGGGACAACACCCCTAAGCCACTTGCGGCTTCAACTAATGCAACGAACTCCCCTGACCAAGCAACTGGCGGAGGTTGAGCATTCTCGAACCAAGGTGCACATGAAGGCCGAACCTTAGTCTCCATCCGAACAATACTCAACATCCGATATCCTGTAAGTAAGATCATGTGGCACATTAGAAATTGTCGAATGTATGGCAAGTCTATAGACAATGCCAATGTGGATCTAGCCGGACACTATACGGATATACTGGGGAGGGCGAGGGGGCAGGGTGGCGAGGGGTTTCCTCAATGAAGTCAAACTGGCCATCCCTTCACTAGCCCTGCATGTAGATTAAAGCGAGGAGGGGTTTAGTATTCGACTGTAATTTAAGGATTCACCGTCCAGCCTAGTATAAACATGGATGGAAGGTCAGATATACCCAGGTATGCATACCACAATCTCAGCTTTCTACCATTGCTGTCACTGCTGCCGCTGCAGACACATCACGCGGGGCTCGTCCTAGTCCCGTAAATAACGTGGCCCAACACTTACCTGGCAATACTCGCTATTCTATGATGCCTTCAATAGTTACCACAGAAGAGTGATTTGTCTCATTTGTGTTTATGTTTTTCAATTTGGATCCCTCCCTGGGCTACTTGCGCAAGCTTACCATGAATCACTTTGGTCTTTGCTTCTGTGTAGCAATTCACTTCGTGAACCCCTCTGTAATCGACCACAATAACCGCCTATTTGTTCCACTGAGTTTGCATCACACCCAGTGCGAGTGATTGATTGTAAACGTGTAAAGAGGCTGTGACAACCTCTTCCATATAAATGTCATTTCTTATACATTGTTTACTTTAGAATAGCCTTGAAGTATAGGCTTCAGCTATCTTTTAACAAACTCAAAAAGAAATTCTTAGGAACCAATTATTTGATTTATTTAGTTCTCACATCAGCAACCTGTTTCCTTCTTCTCAGCCACTATGGTGGGATGACTTGCATGTCTTAGCAATACAGATAGTCGTACAGTAGGTGCAACCACAACGGACAGGCATGTGTTGACAGGTCAGATAAATGTATGGTTCCTGAAGAGTGGCAGCAGGTTTTTCAGTAATTGTAGGGGCAGCAGTCTGGGTGATTGACTGATCTGGCCGTTTAACATCAGCCAAAACGGCCTTGCTGTGCTGGTATTGCGAACGGCTGAAAGCAAGGGGAAACTATAGCATTAATTTTTCCGAGTGAATGCAGCTTTACTATGTAACTGGGTAATGATGGCGTTCTCTTGGGTAAAATATTTTGCTGGTACAATAGCCCCTAATGGGCCTCTGGCCGGGCATTACCCAGGATGATGTCGTCATCACGAGAAACAATGCTGGCGTTCTATGAATCGGAGTGTATAATGCTAAATCCCTTAATTGGGCAGGTTTGTTAGAAAATTTACAAAGTGAAATGGATTGGTTGAAGTTAGATATAGTGGCAGTTAGCGAAGTTCGATGGCAGGAGGAACAGGACCGGTCTAGTAAACACAGGGTTATAAATACAAAATCAAATGAGGGTAACACAGGAAGAGGCGTAATAGTGAATAAGAAAATAGGATGTGGGTAAGCTACTATGAACAGCATAGCGAAAGTATTATCGTAGCCAAGATAGACACGGAGCCCACAACAACCAAGTTTATATGCCAACTAGTTCCGCAGATGATGAAGAGACTGAAGAAATACAGGATGAAATAAAAGAAATTATTCAGGAAAATGATAATTTATTGTGATGGCTCACTGGATTTCGACTACAGAAAAAGTAAGAGAAGGAAAAATAGCAGGTGAATATGGACTGCAGGAAAGGAATAAAAACGGAAGCCGCCTGATTGAATCCTGTACAGACCATATTCTATCGTGGCTAATGCTTGGATTAAGTATCGTGAAAGAAGGTTATATATCTGGAATAGACCTGGAGTCACTGGAAGGTTTCACATTGATTATATAATGGTTAGACAGATATTTCGGGATCAGATTATGAACTTTAAGATATTTCCAAGGATAGGTGTGGGCTCTGGCCACAATTTGTCGGTTGTGAGCCATAGATTAAAACTGAAGAAATTGCAAAAAGGTAGGAAATTAAGCAGATAGGGCCTTGAAAAGTTGAAGTAACCAGGTGTTGTTGAGAGTTTCGGAGGGAGCATAAGGCAACGATTGACTAGAACAGGGGAATGGAGAATTAAAGAGGCCTTTGGAGTACAGGGGAACAGACATGTGAAAATCAAGAGCTTAGATGGAAAATCAGTCCTAAGCAGAGAAATGAGAAAGGAGGAAGGAGTGTATAAAGGGTCTGCACGAGGGAGATGAACTTGAAGGTAATATTATAGAACTGGAAAAGGTTGTACACTATGTGATCAAAAGTATCCGGACACTTTGCTGAAATGACTTACTAGTCCGTGGCGCCCTCCATCAATAATGTTGGAATTCAATATGGTGTGGGCCGACCCTTAGCCTAGATGACAGCTTCCATTCTTGCAGGCACACGTTCAATCAGGTGCTGGAAGGT
Organism: Schistocerca serialis cubense; assembly: GCF_023864345.2. Lineage (NCBI taxonomy): Eukaryota > Metazoa > Arthropoda > Insecta > Orthoptera > Acrididae > Schistocerca > Schistocerca serialis. The sequence goes on from NC_064638.1 coordinate 706,272,368, forward strand.
TTCTTGGTGAATGGCAGCCAATTCTTCACGGAGTGCTGCGCTGAGGATAGGTATCGATATTGGTCGGTGAGGCTTGGCACGAAGTAGGCTTTCCAAAACATCCCAAACGTGTTCTGTAGGTTTCAGGTCAAGACTCTGTGCAATTCAGTCCATTACAGGTATGTTACTGTCGTGTAACCACTCCGCCACTGGTCGTGCATTATGAACAGGTGCTCGATCATGTTAAAAGATGCTATCGCCATCCCTGAATTGCTCTTCAACAGTGGGAAGCAAGAAGGAGATTAAAATATCAATGTTGGCCTGTGCTGTGATAGTGCCACCCAAAACAACAAGGGGTACAAGCCCCCTCTATGAAAAACACGACCACACCAGAGCACCACCAACTCCGAATTGGCACTACACACGCTGACAGGGCACTCGCCATACCCACACCCTGCCATCTGATCGCCACATTGTGTACCGTGATTCGTGACTCCACGCAACGTTTTTCCACTGTTCAATCGTCCAATATTTACGCTTCTTACACCAAGCAAGGCGTCGTTTGGCATTTACCGGCGTGATGTGTGGTTTATGAGCAGCCCCTAGATAATAAAATCCAAGTTTTCTCACCTCCCGCCTAACTGTCATAGTACTTTCAGTGAATCCTGATGCAGTCTGGAATTCCTGTGTGATGGTATGGACAGATGTCTGTCTATTACAATTTACGACCCTCTTCAACTGTCGTCGGTCTCTGTCAGTCAACAGACGAGGTCGGCCTGTGTGCTTTGAGGCTGTAGGTGTCCATTCACGTTTCCACTTCACAGTCATATCGGAAACAGTGGACCTAGGGATGTTTAGGAGAGTGGAAATCTCGCGTACATACGTATGATACAAGTGCACCCAGTCACCTGATCACTTTCGAATTCCGTGAGTTCCGCGGAACGCCCCATTCTGCTGTGTGTGTGTGTGTGTGTGTGTGTGTGTGTGTGTGGGGTTTGAGGTTTTCGGGCGCTCCATTCTGCTCTCTCACGATGTCTAATGACTACTGAGTTCGGTAATATGGAGTACCTGGCATTAAGTGGCAGCACAATGCACCTGATGTGAAAAGCTTATGTTTTTGGAGGTGTCCGGACACTTCTGATCACATAGTGTATATGAAAATGAGGTGAGGGGTATGCTACTGTGAGAAGAATTTGATAGAGAATTGATAGACCTAATATGAAACAAGTCCCCAGGAATAAACGAAATTCCGTCAGAGGTATTGATAGCCTTGGTAGCGCGAACCACGATAAATTTCTTCGATCTGGTGGGCAAGATGTATGACACAGGTGAAATACCCTTCGACTTCAAGAAGAATATAATAATTCCAGGTCCAAAGAATGTAGGTGCTGACAGGTGTGTGTATTACCGAACTGTTAATTTGAGTCGTGTTTGCGAAATACCAACACGAATTCTTTAGAGAAGAATGGATAAAACTGAAAGAGGCTGCCTGCAGGTAAAATCAATTTGAATTCCGGGAAAATGTAGGAACATGCGAGGCAATACTGACCCAATGAATTATTTTAGGAGATAGGTTAAGCATATGTAAACCTGCGTTTATAGCATTCGCAGACTTGAAGAAAGCTTTTGACAATGTTGAATGCAATACTATCTTCGAAATTCTGAAGGTAGCAGGGGTAAAATACAGGGAGTGAAAGACGATTGACAGCAGACCCAACGGCAGTTATAGGAGTCGAGGGGCATGAGAGGCAAGCAGTGGTTGAGAAGGGAGTAGGACAGGTTTGTAGCTTATCCATGAAGTTAGTCAATGTGCACATGGGGCAAGCAATAATGGAAATCCAAGAAAAATTTAGAGCATGAATTAAAGTTCAGGGAGAAGAAATAAAACCTGTGGGGTTTGTCGTTGACACTGTAATTGTGTCAGAGACAGCTAAGGACTTGGAAGAGCAGCTGGGAATGAGCATTGTGTTGAGAGCGCAATGTAAGAAGAACAACAAAAGCAAAACAAAGATAATGGAATGAAGTTGAATTAAATCAGGTAATGCTGAGGAAATTAGATTTGGAAACGAGGTACTTAAAGTAGTAAACGAGTTTTGCTATTTAGGTAGCAGAATAACTGATGATGGCTGAAGTAGAGAGAATATGAAATGTAGAATGTCAATGGCAAGCAAAACGTTTCTGAAGAAGTGAAATTTATTATCACTGGCTATAGATTTAAGTTCTGGGAAGTATTTGCTAGAAGTATTTATAAGGGGTGCAGCCGTGCATAAAAACTTGGACGATAAATAGTTAGGCAAAAAGAGAATAGATGCTTATGAAATGTGGTGCTATAGAAGACTACTGAAGATTAGATGGGTAGATCACACAACTAACCAGAAGATACTGAATGCAATTGCAGAGATAAGAAGATTGTGGCGCAACCCGACTAGAAGGAGGGGCTGGTTGGTAGGACGCATTCTGAGACATCAGGGGATAAACAATCCAGTATTGGAGAGAAGTTGTGGGGGAGGGGGGGGGGAGGAGGAGGGCATAAAAACCGTTGAGGTAGACCAAGAGTTGAATACAAAAAGCGAGGATGTAGGTTGCAGTAGTCATTCGGAGATAAATAAGTTTACACAGTGTAGAGTAGCATGGGGAGCTGCAACAGACTAGTGTTCTCACTGATAGAAATCAGAGAACTTTCTTTCTTCTCTGTGTAAAGTTGACGAAATTTTCCACTGAGTTCTGCTTGAAGCTACTCTGTAAAATGCCTTGAAGTAGAGCTATGGCCATCCTTCCTTTTCAGCGTCTTTAGAATTGCCAAGCAATTACCGGCTCTTTTTGCAGGTTGCGATAATTCTGCGTTCACCCACCTGGTAAAAAAAAGAGGCAGTTCCTGGGAGCCGACAGTCTTCAGAGTTTTCTAAACACTTTTCCTGAGGATGCCGCTCTGCGTACCTCGTGCTCCTGGGAACACGTTTATCGTAAATTTCAGACTGGTCAGAAATAGTTAAATTTTCGTTTTGTAATGAGATAATTATCGCGTTCACTTGAATTAACAGATAAAAGATTTGTTGCGGAAAGACAGTATTAATATTTAAAGAAGTTTCTTAGTTTAATGTGGACTTCAGTATTCAATCTTTGTGCTACAAGTTGACTGAACCCGTTCCCTCAGCACAATCTTTAGTTCAGTTCAGAAACTGTTTTTATAGTTACTAGTTGAGTGATGCATACTTGCATCGTGCGAAGTGAATGTGTACTCAAATATTTGAATACATTTCTCATGCTGTCGCAAATTAGTAGCATGACTGTTGACTTGAGCTACCGTTCTGTAAAGTTCTCCAGTCATTCAGTTAACTGACCTTCTGCAGCGAATACCTATAACTTCTATTTTTCTATTTTCATTATTCTAATCGTTGTTGTGTTTCATATGTGACTGCTGAGGTTGAAACTGTACATCTTTCTAGTAGCAACAACCATGAGTTTTTGATTAGACTTTTTCTCGCTAGGAGATTGCAAATCGAATAATTCTACAGTCATTGATTAGAATAAATGCAAATATGTGTAACCAAATTTGTGCGTACCAGACATAACTAATTTTGTTGCATTTTTTTTACAGTTTGGTCCTGAAACTATTTCCGTCCACAGTGGGTTCACCTGAATGTTTAACGCCCAAACCACTGAGCAGAACGAACAGCTATATGGCTGGGAATGTTCCGATAGATTGGGATTTATTAAAATTATCGACATTTATCAAATGTGATGGACCTGAATTTCTGTCCTTAAGGCACCTTCGTAACTGAGAACTATCTAAACATTATTTCAGTCCAGCCGCATTCCTTCATGCTCGCTGTCTTTCGCTATGATGATGGCATGTTCCAGCAGGATAACTAGCGATGTCACATGGCCAGTCGCTTGCAACAGTGATTTGACAGGTATGATAGTGAACTCACGTTGATGTCTTCATCACAAATTTCACCCAGTCTTAACCCAATGGAAAATATCTGGGAGGCCACCTGTCACCAGCTCTGCACACACAAACCACCGACCCGCAATTTATGAGAACTGCGACACCTGTTCTTAGACATCTGGTGCTACGTAGCTCTGGAGACCTACGAAGTACTCTTCGATTGCATGCCTCGCAATATCACTGCTGTATTGTGTCTCATAAGTGAACCAACTCGCTATTAAGCTGATGGGCATAGTACTGTGGCTCATCAGTGTCAAGAAGTTTGAAGCAAAGGCTGAATAGTACCTCTCCATCCTTTCTCCGGTAGATTAATAGTTATGTGCCAAAGAAAATGAAGTATAACCCGATTTAATTTATTTAGTCACACTTGTGTAGCGAACAATCTATGCGTTTCGTTGGATTCTTACTGGTGGTAATCTCCAAGGGCTACTTACATTTCATTTCATTGCTGTTGCGTTCTAGACGTCTCGTCTTTCTTTCCTGCGATTCTAAGGAACTTTAATATAGTAACCGCAGAGGTCTTTAACATGTCTTCATATTGGTGATCACTTTCCTTCGTATTATTTACTTTCTTGCTATAGCACTAAAATGACAAAAGAAGTACTGTGTGGTTGATGTACAAAGTGTATATTTTCTGAATGAATTTTTCACTCTGCACGTAGAGTGCGTCGATATGAGACGTCCTGGCAACCTGCGTTCGATTCCCTGTACGGCACAAATTTTCACTGCCACCAGTCTATTGTACAGCTGATAGTTGTTCGTATTCGCAACTGCGAATACACAGGAAGTGTTATTTCACGTAGTACTTTGAACGGCTTAAATGCAGTTTCAGCAATACTACGTACATGATACGCCACAAATCTTTCATATAAATCGACATTTTTAGTATTTACAGGTCTGTTATTTACGTCCACAAAGTACCAACGTTCTACGGTAACCTACCTGTTCCACTGAGTCGCAGCTGTCTTTAGTAACCTACCTTATCGATTATATCACATACTCTGGTAAGATACTAATCGAATCATCAGATCTGCCTAATAGGACATTTTTCCGAATGACTACACGGCGCCAAGCCTGATCGAACAAATTTTGGGCTTGCAGCCAGTCGTCATTTCATTCAGCACACGACATTACGACTGGGCATCTGCCAGCCATCTTCGGGTGTGCCATCGAAGAATGACGAAGAGCTGTTCGGTTCCGCAATATACCGCGCGTTGAGAGTATTCCGCGCATACGTCAACATCAAGTTGACAGACGGGCCACATTTCGTGGCGGCAGCGCCTCCGCTGGTGCAACCGTGAAACACAGGCGCCCTGTGCATTACCGCTTGACGCGGCCGGTCGTTGGCACACCCTGTCCTCTTCGATTAGAACAAATCGTAGAGATGATAGGGTTCCATGCACTGTCCATCTGGTAGCCACTATAGCGGTTCATCAAGTTTTCCAGAAGACGAATTTTCAGAAATTCTTTAACAATGGAGTCTCAAAAAGTTGTTGCTTGGTCATAATCTTAGTTATATCACACTCCATTGAATATCCAGTACAAATATAGTGTTCGACAATAGCGGAATCTCTAGGTTGCAAAAGGCGAGATAGATGTTCATGTTCAGTTGAACGCTCTTTCACATTGCGTGTGGTCAGTCCTGTTTAAGCGATATCACATTGACAAGGTATTTTGTAAATTCGGACCTTTGGCAATAACAAGTCGTCCTTCACTGATCCCAAACTATCTGCTTCAACATGACGCTTGCAAATTCAAATCAGTACGAGTGGGCTTACGATAAACTGAATACCCTCGAGAGTCATCATTCTTTCGTCTAGTCAGGGCATCTAAGAAATGCAGATAACCATCTTTCTCAGTTTCCATAGTGAACTGAATGTTGTTATGCATCGTGTTCAGGTGATGAAGAAACTTAATCAGTTTATGTTCTCCACGAGGCCACAATATGAAAGTATCGTCCACATACCTCCAAAATGCAATTTTTTGAAGGGCAGCTGATTCAAGCGCTCTCTCCTCGAAATCCTTCATAAAATGGTTGGCCACCAAGGGAGATCGAGAGCTGTCCATGGCGAGACCGTCGAACTGTACAGAATATTCTTGGTTGAACATAAAACAACTTAAGGATAAAGCATGCCGAAACAAAGCAGTGATGTCCACACGCACTGTGAAAGAACGCTGCGCTGAGCATCAACGTTTCACTTGCCTTTTGCAACCTAGAAAGCTCGCTATTCCCGAAAACTGTATTTCCACTGGACATTCGACGGATTATGATAGAACTAAGATTCTGACCACAGCAACATCTTTATTGAGGAATTCGTGGAAATTCACCAGGCGGAAAACCTGATGAAACGTGATAGTGAATACCAGTCGGACAGTGCACGGAACCCTATATCTCCGCGATTTTTTAAATTTTTTTTTTATTTTTTAGTAGAAAACAACATAGAGCACCAACGCCCGCGGCAATTGGTACTTCAGGGGACAGCTGAGCTCCAAGGATCCACCAGCGAGGGAGCTGCCGTCATGAAGCTGGTCCGTTGTCAACTTGATTTTTGACGCCTTTGTGGAATACTCGCAACGCGCTGTACACATTGAAGAACAGAGCATCTCATCGTCAGTTTACGATGGCTCAACTGAATATGACTGGCAGATGACCAGTCGAAATATCATGCGATGAATTAAACGAGGACTGGCTGCAAGCCCGAAATTTGTTTGAACATTCATTGCCCGGGGAAAATTGTAAAACTTACACACCAAGGCTCACAATACAGTACTGCCAACATCGGCAGCTCTAACGTTGATATTTGTAGGTTTTTACAAGGGTACACAGCCCTCACGTAACGTCTACGAAGTGGTCAGAAATAATGTGAAAAACGTGTAAGGGTGTTGCAGAATAGGTTGTGCTGAAAAATAATTTCAAGAAGAAAATTCGATTCGTTACGCCGTTCCCGAGATAATTAGCAGTGAGATTAGTTAATCGGGCTGTTGCAAGCCCAAATTATGGTGGCTTATCGGAGACTGTGTCGCCAAAAGCGTCCTTCGTTTAGTTTCCTAAAGCCGAACAAGAGCGTGATACAAAAATTGGACAAAGGATGGCAGTAATGATCGAACCCGAGCCAAAGGCTGAGCAGTCTCGTTCGCTATCATCTACACTATGAGAAGAACTGACACTAACCGCTTGAATCTGCACGCGCAACGACCTGATTGGCTAACCTCAAGCTAATTAACTCGGAAACAGCACAGTGTAACGATTTCTTTTTCTTCAGCAGTTAGTTTCTCAGCACAACCTACCTTGCAACATCCATACAAGCATTTCAGACTGTTTCTGACCATTATATAAATACATTTTTATCTAAAAAATCTTTAATATTTATTGTCTGTTGAAAGTTAACAGAAGCCTCTCTCTACAGTAACGTTTGGATATTTACAGAAGTAGTAAATTCATTTCCACATTGGTGATGAGTAATAGTTTTCTTATTCCTTCGACACCAGGATATTACTTAACATGGTCTTGCATACTTATCGCTGATAACCAGTAAAACTCTAAATAAAGAACAAAACGGTGTAAAAAGCTTTCTGACACACAAATATTATGTGTAAGTAGCGAAAGAGTAAAAAGACATATGAGGGTTAAACCATTTTTAAATTTTATGCGTAAGAGGTGAAAGAACAAAAAAAAGTAATGTTACATGTGAGGGCGTGCGGTCATTACATAACGTCTATACAGATATTTTTGTAATACAGAATATTTATTAGTCAGAATAACTTATCAGAAGTTTCGTTATTGCTAATTCTTCACCGTGTATAAAAGGCATTCACATAGGTAGCACTGAGGAAGTGTCTTGAGATACTTTTATTTCTCCACAGTGAATGCAGATTTTGTCAGCCTTTGGAGATTCTGTTATGTATACTGCATCATGACATGTAAAAAAAAAGGTATTTTTTGATCCTATTTTGAATCCCAGCCACACTTCTGAGTCCAGTTTCCATCTTACATTTATGATCTTATTCAATATACTGTTGCTTGATGTACTACTTGAAAGGTGAGGAGAAATATTGCATACCTGCTTTATGCTGCCTTTAATACAAGCACTTCTCTCGTTGCGTGTCTGAAATTTTATTTTACTTATCTTTCTCGAGAGTGTGTACCCATTTTGGATGATTTCAGACATCTTGTAGCACATCAAATTGATGAACTCTTTTTTCTGGATAGACATGTCCTACAACTATTTCTGTGTTATGCTCCCATTATAGAGTGCAGCGTCAGAACTACCGTCCCAGTGTCTTTATAATTCATGAAGCCAAACTGCCCTCATCCAAAGGATCCTCAGCTTCCTTTCCCTTACTTCTGTACGTTATTGTTTGTTAGAAGTCGGATGTTGCAGCTATCAAGCTGGTGTGTGATTTCTCATACATTTATATTCCCTCATCATCTTCGGGTGGTGTGCATAATATCGTTCCAATAATTCTCAAAGATTCACACATTAATTGGAACAATCATTTTATTGCTAGTTCCCTGAATTCTTGTTTTTACAAATTCTGAGGGAGTGTTATCCTGCCATCCTATTTTGCTTCTTTTAGAGTTCTTCGAAGACCCATTACACTCAGACTCTAATACTGGAACCCTCGTGCCCTTCAAATAGACTTCCATTTCATTTTCGAATATGTTATCGGTCTTATTATATTGCTGTCGAATTAGGTGGCTGATTATAAGCTGTGGGGTTAGCAGTCTCTCCTACTGAATACATGTTATACATGTTATATGAGATAACTTTTAATCAATTATATGTAGGTCTCCACTAGACTGAACAACTGTTACAAATTGAAGTCTTTAATATTAGCTGAGATGGCAGATAACAAGGCTACATGTTGGCGAAGAACAAGAATCCACTAGTTATTAAGAAAACCAGCCCAACATCAGAAACTAACTTAGTAAACAGTATCATCTTATGTGTTAACTTCACAGACACCAGTTACCATTTGATACAATACATTGTACTAAGTTTGTCTATGATATTCTTTTACTGAGCCAAGCTTGAAATATCTCATTAAAGATATTTTATTAATCAGTGCTAAGGGGGTGGCCAGTTAATCGTATAATGGTTGCTGCGCTCCTCTGTGACCTCCTGTTGCAAATTAAATCTATAGATTTTGATGTGAGCTACAGAAACCAAAAACATGATGGAATATGAATCATACTTCTATCAAATGTGTGTCAAGTTGAGGCTTCGTAAAAACTAGAAACACCTAAAATATTGAAAGAATTGTAGATGGAAGGTATAAAAACTTGTTAAGTTGATATCGGAATTCAAGTCGAGCTGTTATGGCTACAAGTGTATTTTATATAGACCCAAACATGTTTCAGCATTTTTGTGCAACCATCAGTAGGCACTTTTATTCTGTAAAATGTGAACAAGTTTCATACAGTAATTATTCTAACAAAATTAGGCCTAAAATGTTACTGTGTGTTGTTGTTCTTACCTTAAGTTTTTCTACGTTATACATTAGTGCTTGTCATTTACAAATGGTTCTAAGCACTATGGGACTTAAACATCTGAGGTCATCAGTCCCATAGACTTAGAACTACTTAAACCTAAGCAACCTAAGGACATCACACACATCTATCCCCGAGGCAGGATTCGAACCTGCGACCGTCGCAGCATCGCGGTTCCAGATTGTCATTTACAATTCGGTGATATTACTGGTAGTTTGGTTGACGAGTTAACAAATCAGTTCATCTATAAACATTTTTTACTGCGTAAATAAATTAAGCTATTTTATTTTGTGCTTACTTACAGTTAGTTTCAATATACCCATTTTCATGTGTTGCTAATATACACACACAAACAAAATACGTGTTTTTGGGGAACTTCAGTGGCAGGTTACAATTTTTCACTCCACAATAAATTATGGTTATGTAACTGCTGTATGTACTGCCCCTGTTGATGATCACTTGTCCTCATATCAGTTCGGTGCCAATCTTCTCTCTCTCTCTCTCTCTCTCTCTCTCTCTCTCTCTCTCTGTGTGTGTGTGTGTGTGTGTGTGTGTGTGTGTGTGTGTGTGTAAGTGTGTTTATTTGTTTGTGTCTTATTTTCCCCACAGCTCCTTTAGTGTGCTACATAGAGTGCCATTGCCTGGTCGTTTGTAATCTTCTTTTCTTCTGCTAATGCCTTCTCTATGTGAAAGTTTTCTTCAATTGCAAGTTTATAGCATAGATTTTGGCTGCTTTTCAGTAATTTTAAATCTGTTTCTGTTTTAACTGGCTGATGATTATGGCCTGTAAATTGGTCAGCAAATGTGTTATGGCAGCTGTTATGTTTTTGAGATCTCCGGTGTTCTGCATATCTCGTTTTCAAGTTCCTGAATGTTTTCTTATGTATAGTAATTGACATTAGTTGCATGTTTAATTATGAAAACCTGAAGCTCTGTAATGTAAGTTCACCATTCATGTATTTGTGGCACTCCTGTTGTTAATAATACTCGTTTTATACTTTCAGTAAAATCAAAGAGATGGGAGATAAGAAATTTCAGAGTGCACTAGAAGAATGGCAGTCGTTTAAATGTTGTAAAAGAAACTGGTTACTGATGTGGTATGAGAGCGTGAGTAACAATAGTGGGTGTTGTAGAAAAAGCACTGGCGTGGCTGATATATAAGGGTTGCGTCGAGTCAGGATCGGCAGTTCATATTCGTGGGAGTTAGGGTTCTGGATGTCTTTCAGTCTCATTGATGATGAAGTCGCAAATGATAATGACATTCTCGTGAATTCTTTTTGTGTGCTGTAAGCATTTAGTCATTTTCGTTAATTGTAATTCCAGCACTAAATAAATCGCTAAGTAAAGGCAGGGGACCAACAGAAGGTGGCGCTAGTACAGCAGACAGAGTTTGATGAAGTGTGGCTTATTGTGTATGGACATTAAATTATTTTTGAGTGGTCAATCTTAAATTATAACGTATTTATGTGATGCAAAGGGCTGAGAATGAAAATAAAGTGAAGCTAGCTACAAATCTTTCAACGACTTTCATCTTGTGGAACATAGAATGAACTTATTCACAACAGAAAATGTATACAATTTGTATTTGCTTGTGAACTTTATACTAATAAACACAAATTGCAGGCTGATAGATGAATCCGTAGACCATGGCCACAATGGATAAGAAGGAAGAGATTACACAGGAAGAGAAATAGCGACGTTGTAGACATTAACCTAGAGAGGAGGAAAAAAGTCTACTTGGAAACAGAAACAAGAAAGTTGCGCAAACAGGATACGCAGCATTTGCTTCATTGTTTGACAGACATTGTAGTTACTGAGAGAATCATTACGAATTTGACAAAAGGTAATTCTTCAGACGTTTTTTAAATGCTACAGGGAGTTGAAATTTTCGTAGAATTTAGAGCAGCCTTGTCCAGAAGTCAACAGCAGCAATGATAGTATAATTTGAGGTTGGTTTTGTTTTACATCTGGACATACGTGGGGTATTACGAAGCTATTGTGATAAGACGATAGGTACTTGATTTGTGATGTAAGATGTATGCTTACTGAGAAGCAGCTAAAGCATATGGTAGACATAAATGTGTCTAGTGACAAACATCCCAGTTGCATGAGCAGCCACTGACATCTTAAAATAGGCATATGTTTCGGATGTATGAAACAGAAGTATCGAATTTTCGTTCTTCTTACCATGTGGAGCTATGCACACACACACACACACACACACACACACACACACACACATACACACAGAGGAAATGACGCTCCACGACGAAATTATGTGAATGGAACGAAAATCAGTAGTTGAGATGTACATGTATAGAGAAATTAGTGGTAGCAATTTCAGACAAGTTGGATGGTTTATGCAAGGGAAAGAGCTTCACAAATTAAGCTAGTCAATAATGCGTTGATTCACGCCCGGCTCTTATACAGGCAGTTATTTAGCTTGGCTTGGATTGTCAGATGTGTTGGGTGTCCTGAAGGATATCGTGCCAAATTCTGTCCAATTGGCGCTTCAGATCGACAAGGCAGCGAGAAAGTTGGAGGGCCCTGCTCATAATGCTCCAAAGGTTCTCAATTGGGAACACATCGTCCACCTTGCTAGCCAAAGTAGGATTTGGTACACACTAGAAGAAACAGTAGAAACTCTTGCTGTGAGTGTGCAAGCATCATTATCATGCTGAAATGTATGCCCACGATGGCTGGCCATGAAGAGCAACGAAATGGGACCTAGAACATCGTGGATGTACTACTGTGCGGTATGGGTGCTACAGATGACAATCAAAGGGTTCCGCTATGAAAATAGATGGTACCCACACCATTAGTCGTGGTTCTTGGGTCGTAAAGCGGGCGACAGTAAAGTTGATATAAAAAAAATAGTTCAAATGGCGCTGAGCACTATGGGACTTAACATCTGTGGTCATCAGTCCCCTAGAACTCAGAACTACTTAAACATAACTAACCTAAGGACATCACACACATCCATGCCCGAAGCAGGATTCGAACCTGCGACCGTAGCGGTCACGCGGTGCCAGACTGAAGCGCCTAGAACCGGACGGCCACAATGGCCAGCAAAGTTGATAATACATTGATGTCCGAGGCGTGTCCAGATACGTCTTGGGCCTATAATCGTAGTGACTGAAGCTGCATTGTCTTCAGTGATGAGTCCCACTTGGAACTGAGCCCCAATGGCCATTGAGCAACTCTACCAATCAGTGCCATGCCGAATAATTGATTGCATAGGGGCTAGAGGTGGATCTACGCATTTTTGACATTCTCAGTTTGTGAAGCTATTTCTGTTGAATAAAACATCCATTTTTTGTAAAATTGTTTCTTCGTACATGTACATCACATCTACCGATTTCCGTCCAATCCGGATAATTCCTTCATGTAATTTTTTTTTTTAATTTCTTGGCGTGTATATTCCGAAATTACTGGGGTAGGGTGTGTGTGTGTGTGTGTGTGTGTGTGTGTGTGTGTAAATAGAAGCGGACGTCTTCCTCAAGTGGCGATAGTGTTTTCTATGAAACTGTGGTGTCCATCAAAAGTTATTCCAAGATTGTACTGGGTTTTCTGATACGGTACTGCGACAGTGTCAAGCAAGCGAAAAGTAACTGTTCATGCAATGAAGGACTAATTAGATTCTAGTGAGACGCTATTGCATGTCTGAACAGTGATGGTAGGTCTTGGCATCGGTGGTGTTGCCTTCTTCAGGTGTGCCAGCGGGTAAAAGCAATAAAGCAGCAGATCATTGGCGTAGCAATCATGTTCACTAATTGACAGAACTGACGGGACACCACAGACATGAATGAAGAAAAATAGTGGTTGCACCAATGACACGTGCTTAATTAATGAAATAATCTGTGTCTGGGACGACTTTTCATTCTCACAGACCAAACGCTTCTGTCTTTCTCTCAATTAGTCTTGTAACTACTTCAGTGGCGTGTCTGTGTGTCTCATTTTCGTATGCAGGTTGTCAAAGTTGGCATCAAATACTTTTCTGAAATCTAGTAATGCCAATATTGCATCCTCACGAAAAGTACTCGGAAAATTATTTACTCCTTCATTGCGTAAATTATCATATGGGAGGTTCTGTGTCAGAGCTAACGGATGATACTACTGCGCCGAGTGCGCAAGGACCCAGTTCCTCAGCCTCTAATGGCAGGTAGGACAATTGTGCCATAGAGAACGGTACTCAGTTCCTAATTAAGGCCAGCTGCCTCGAACAGAGGAAGTCAGTGTATGTGTGGGTGTGTGTGTGTGTGTGAGTCGCGAGCGCTTTCAATTAAGAGACAAATGAGGGTCGTTAATTCGGCCGAGCGACCACGGCCAAGCCATAGCCGGGCGATATTTAACGCGGCCGTCGCCGCCAGCGGCGCTGCGTGAGTGACGCGCTCCTGGCACCTGACAGCCTGCCCCTACGGTTCGGCAGACCCGGGACACATACTGTCTCCCCTGAGGGTAGGCAGCCCACAGACACAAACTGCTCTAGATGAACGTAACTCGGCAGTCTGTACCTTTACAGAAGTTGACTCTTCTACCTTGCTAATATGATATTATGTTGTTTTGTCAATGGACTCGCAATATCTATGAATTTTACAATGTTGCAACAGTAACTTGAATATTTTACTATCAAATATCGACTGCCATCTTCCTAATTGGCGGTTGTTATGAACAAATCTTTCCTTGTGTGTTTCAGGCATTCATTTATTTTATTTGTATACTCACTGCTGCGAGGAGGCAGACGCCGTAATTATATACTGGGAAGTCGACTATATTACACAAGTAGGCTTGATACAAGTGATACAGCACTGACAATAAATTATTTATTTCGCCAAAGAATGGCAGATACGAGAGATTCTCAGTTACTGTTCTAAAATACTTTTTACCCTCTGCATAAGCTCGATCCAATGGTCACCTCTAGCTAGCCTTGTTTTAGATTAGCCCTAACAAAAAATAATCTCTCGCCACATGTCGTCTAGCAGATGCTGGTCAACCTGTCGTATTTTTTCTATACAACATCTATGAACAAACTGCATTGCGCTGCAGATGGAGGTCTTAGATAATTGAAGATGACTGCACAGCTGACACCACCAACATATTAATAAAATATGATTACTATCACAATGAATTTACATTGAATTCCTTCTCCAGATTGTTCGATATCTTTCTTTACATACAGCTTCTTCAAAAATGTTCATTTCATTAGTTGATAGAATCTATAGACCACCAATTAATTCTGAGTGTTATTTGCACTATTTTAAAAACAGAACTATTATGTGATAAAGTGAGAAAATATCCTGTATCACCTAGGGTCAACTAACATCGTTGCAAATAATCATAACATTTGAAAAGATTTTGTAATACATTACCCTTTTTATTGGTACCGAAATATCAATGGATACCTCGCTTTTGCATCCAACAGTCTCACTTTATAACTGTGGGGCACTTAAAATATTTCATTTTATAGGGAAAACTTATTCAGCTCATAAAAAATAATTGAAATAAGATATTTATCTTGTAGTTAAGTAAGTGATTGTCAAATAATTGGCATCAATATGACCACAAGTATAAGTAAATGTTACATTGTTTCAGCCTTTGATGACGAAACAGTGACAATTGTGTCTAGACTTTGTTTTGCTTATATCAATGAAACTGTTGCTACCTGCAGAGATAGTGATTTCAGAGAAACACTCAACAAGAAGGGTATAGTACTTGTAACTTTCAATCATATTACACATTAATCATTAATTATTATATTACACTGCTTATGAAATCTTTTTATGTTAGCAGTACGTCAAAACTTTCATTCATAGGAAGACACTCTCACGTAAGGTACTTCGGTTGGTGTACAGAAACACTGGCTAATTACTCATGTACTGGAATCGAAAATACAGCTTATTTGTAGCGTTACTTCCTAGAAATACAGTGAGTATCTCTCCACACTTCTTATATAGGAGGAATATCGATTAAAAATTGTATTCATGCCGTTGGCTATGTGCAAAATATGGGCTTTGTGTCAAGACAAATAACTAGCTCTGGACTGAATTCATTATATAAATATAATAGCCATTGTATACACAGGTTATGAAAATAAGTACAGTCAGTATTTATCAACCAGTTTACAACAACCTGGTCCCAGGTTCGAATCCTGCCTCAGGCATGGATGTGTGTGATGTCCTTAGTTTAGTTATGCTTAAGTAGTTCTAAGTTCTAGGGGACTGATGATCTCAGATGTTAACTCCCATAGTGCTCAGAGCCATTTGAACCATTTTTTACAACAACTAGTCTACATTAAGGACATTAAAAATAGAGTACCAGCTTCGTCACTATATTAATGGGAAATACCTTCAAAAATATCCTTAAGTTACTGAAGCAATGATATGGAAGCTAATTTGTAACAACTTGAAATTTGAACCCATATTATCGCGAATATGAGTCATATACCTCGAACACTGCGCCACCTCAGCAAATAAGGTTCATAAATCGCCCTGTAACTTTAAATGTCATACACTAAAGTGAGAATAAGGATGCATGGAACTGAATGATCATATAGGCTCATGAGCTGTGATTTCTTACCAGGGTAAAATTTATACGAACCTGTAGTTAAGGTATAAGAATATATTAGGAGGTTGACTAAACGTACTGGAATAAAAAGTACTAGATAGTAAGAGGAGCTTTGTCCTAAATGATGAGCGTTGCTTCAAGTGTACTCCCAAATTAGTTCACTGCTGTTACAAAACAGAAAGATGATACTAGTTGATATACGTAACAGGTAATACAGCAGGTTTCACAACCATAAGAGAAAGAAAAATCAGTTTGTCTACGAAATATATTGCAAATAAAAGATAAGTATTACCTCTACTGGATTATCACCAATATAAACGGATTTTAAATAAGGCTAAGCTGAAAGAAAAAGTCGGGTGTATAGGGACGAGGGCAATCAAATGTTCACTTGCTTACTTGTCTCATAGAAAAGTAGAACTAAAAAATTTTGAAAAACGTTGTCGGATAGAGACTCTAAGGAAAATAATAATATCTTATAAAATGAAACTGCGAAATTCCAAGAATGTGTTTCCATAGCGAACTATGAGAATATTCCGAAGCCCTAGCCTGAAAAAATCACACAGATAAAACTTCTCAGCCACATCTACAGTGTTCAAAGAACAAGGAAAACGGTCGCCAGCCTAATTAGGCCAGAGGCCGATTGACGTTCTTGTTCAAGACATTAAGTATGAGTAACCTTAACGGACAAACACAGCCTACATTTTACCGCACGCGAGTGCAACGAACTCTGACACCTGCATATGTTCACGGTTAAGATTGGAAGCTAACAGGGCAGAACAAACTATTTGCATAAATATAACAGATAACAATACACACTATTACTTTCAGGGCTTTTTCAAACTAAATGGTCTCTATAACATTACTATTAATATTCACTGAAGAATCATTAATTGGACATAGGTTCAGTATTATTGTTCAAATATTTTCCTAGCTGACATAAAATTATAAATGTAGTTCACTGCAAAATGATGAACTGGTCACAGATTAAATATCTCTCACTGTCTTTTGAATAAAGAAATTATTGTTTTCATAAATAGTGGTAAAGGATAACCTGTGGATCTTATTACACTATTAATATGCACTTGCTGAAACCTTAATGTAGAATACATTAAAAATGTCGTCTACTAACCAGCTGATATTGGTTTCACAGCATAGATGCACATGTAGAGAGTGAGCTACCCATAATATGTAACCGTCTAAGTGTTAAACGGCAGTTTGTGGAAAAATAAAAGTAAAACAGGTATGCAATGAGAAATAAGCTTGAATGCAGAACTGTTATCCAGCCAATGTAAATAAATAAATTTAAAAAAAATTAAAATAAAAATGAAAAAAGTGCATTTTGAGTTGTAAGCTATCGCCTTTGCATTAAGTAATTGTTATAACAGTGATGCACGTAAGAAGAAATGTTCATAAACTACACATCTCTGAGGAAAAATAATATTCCTGAAATGAAACAGCACAGTAACAAGGAGGTTTAAAGAAATACGAATGGCAATTCAGTATTTTAAATGGGCGAATTGTTCAGGTATTGCCAGTAGCCTAAAGCCTTAAAAAACATTCGGCTACGTCAAGTAAGGTACTCCACCAATGTGACGGCCATTGTCGAAAGCGCGGAAAGGTTAGCGTTTGTCAGAAATATAAACAGACTCCTCTTCGCCGCGTGCTGTTATGTTTTACTTGCAGCGCGACCGCGCCTTTATCTCGTGTTTCTTTTCAGCAGCGACTCTGGCTGAATGTAAACGTATCGCCCGCAGTAACTATTACGAATTCGTGGAATAAAGTTGAGTAGGGGCGGCGGTGGCGGGTTTCCATTTGCCGTCAGCTGTGTTATCTCGCAGAGTGGAGCAAGGCGCGGCGCCGGTCCATTTTCGCGGAGCACAGACCGGCGAGCGGCGGAAAAGTTCCCCAGGGCCGGCGACACCTGACAGGCGGTGGGGCTGGAGGCCGTGGGGTGGGGGAGGGAGGAGGCAGAGCGCCCGTCTCCAGCAGGTGTCGCGGGGGAGGCAGCAGCTACAAGGGCAGGGTTCGCCTGCAAAACCGCCGCAGGAGGCGCGGAGTCAATGATGGCAGTGCGAGGCGTTGTTATCACATCCCCGCATGCCATGCAGTTGTAAACTGGGTTCTGCTTTCCTCCTAATGCCATTATCTTATCGAGTACTGGATTCAAAAATAATATACACTGATGGAAGAAAAACCATATATCGAAGAAGTAGTTGTATGATATAAATGGTAGGCGTGTTTCTACAACTGAAAGATATTGTCTATCTCACAGTAGATCATTATTTCCCACTTGCTTCAGTTCTGCTTCGGTCAGCTGGGAACTGGGTGAGTCAGATGGCGTCCATTCGGAAGAAAATACAAGCGTTCCCAGAATAAATCATTCGCTCTGCTCCGGAGTGTGCGTTGCTTCGCAACTTCCTCGCACAGTGAAGCTGTGTGTGGAACTGAGTCTCGAACCCAGAACCCTGCGTTTCACAGGCAGTGCTCTCACCGAGGTTTTTTATTTTTATTTTATAATAAGGGACGAGTGGGGGGCCTCTGGGAGGAGAGTGAGCAGGGCCTGGACACAATGTACCCCTCACCGTCACCAGGCTTGTGGTTCTTAGGAAACTGGGAAACATGATAATCAACAGAAGTGGAAGGCTTTTTTTACTTACTTACTGTTATTTTTGTATTTTTTACTAGTATTATGCAATTATGCAGAACAAACGCCAGAAGGGTAGGGCAGGAGTTGAGGCAGAAAACTAACTACAGTCCAGGGTGACATCATTAATGACATCATCAGAAATCTGGCAACAGTGAAGAGTGCTCCATCCACCACGCTCATGGTACTTGAGGGCGAATTCTTAATCAGTTCGACGAAGAGTAATTTCCATGTAATTTAATGTTACTTGAAATCACTGTATTTCAAGAGGCATATTGCTGCCCAACTGTCTTTTGTTATTTCAATAGTGGTCACAGAATGTATGTGCTTCTCGTTTCTCACCGATCACACTGACACCTGTCCTAAATACGAGGAAGAATCCACTGTTTCTGAGACAGGTATTCAGTACTGCCATTAGTTCGTACATACCATCACTGGTGTAGATGAAGGCACCATATACATTGCATATCCATGGGCACTAATGTTTTGCTGAACTGTTGTGGTGGACATCAGGCAGGTTGTCCGCAGGCCTTTTTAGATATTAGAATTCTTCCACTGTAGCATTCACACACTTCAAATGGAACCTGTAGTTCTAAATTCTCGTTGAAGACTCCTTAGGACGGACCACAAGTGTAGTCATGTTGCATTCGCTATTTTAGAACACTGACAGCTCAGAAACAAAACTGTGTCAGGAATACTAGGCTCTTTTCCTCCTCTATTTTGATATCAGTAACAATTATCAAAATTGTAAATTTGTGTTACATTTTTATGGGACCTAACTGCTCAGGTCATTGGTCCCTCGGCTTACACACTACTTAATCTAACGTAAACTAACTTACGCTAATTACAACACACACACACACACACACACACACACACACACACACACACACACACACATGCCCGAGGGAGGACTCGAACCTCCGACGCGGGGGAGCCACTCGAACCGTGACAAGATGCCCTGGACCGCGCGGCTACACCACGAGTAATAAGTCTCACTTAAATTCGTGACAGTAATAATAGAAATGTGGTTATTTAGCCTGTGATTACCTCTTATACCTCCTTCGCTAGTAGCTTTGTGATATTCCTGGCTGTGGTCGCCAGTATTTTATTTCTCTAGAAGCTCGCCTTGTGTAGGTTGATACGCGCGAAGTAGCATATGGTACAAAAGTGGAGTGAGGAACAAGCGACAGATGGTACAGTTTGTACCAGTCTCGTGGGAGAGTCCACCAACTGTACTGAACTTGCTTCTGATTGGTCGGCACATTCGGGTGTTAGGCGTCAAAACGGTTAACTTCTCATATTAATTATCTATATCCTTTTCATTGTGTTTAACCCAGTTTTCAGTATGGCAATCTGTCATGGTTACGCTACGAGTCTACCTTTTGTTTATTAAATTTCACCAGTTTTGAGAAACATAAGAGTAACGATATTGCAACTGAAGGACTTCAGACACCTTCGGATCGCTTTGGCGCGCCTGGGAAGGGAAGTACTTCGGCTGCGCTAGTTACTGTGTTTCGGGTGTCATGGTGGGCCGGACGTGTATTTCTGTTTCGAACGGGCATGTTGTACCCTATATCGGAAGTTGTCAGAAAAGTTACCATACAGCTAAGAAAGCTATGTCGAGTATTGTAAAAGAAAGTATAAAATCTGTGATTATTTGAAATATAACAAACAGGATACAGTAATGAGAAGTGTCGCCTACCATCATTCTCTGTACTATAGGTCTTGCCCTCTGTAGATGCGGAGACTAAGCTGGGCAATTGGCATCCCATAAAAAGCACAATCACAGGTTCAAGTTGACAGCATAGCAGTTTCCGCTTGTAACACCATAGCTCTAATGCTGTACGGATTTATTTTGCCTTTTGCTTTGGTTTAATGTTATAACATTGAGTATCTGTAAATGTGTTTGAATCGATAACATAAAATAGTATACGCCTTCCTTTGTAAAAACTTTGATGTCATGGTTTGATTCTATGCAATGTAGTATATCTGTCATTTAAATTCTTTGTCCCAGTTGGAAGGAGACAAAACTTACTGTATACATTTAGAATTTGGGTGAATAATGTTTTGTAGAAATACCAAAATATGTGCAAATGTTCTGTTTTGTTTAAAATGTTTGTTTGCTGTTATGTAAACTGCTGACCTTCACTTAGGGTTCTTAGTTAGTTTGTATGTTAAAGGTGTAGTGCTTCCCCTCGGGAACGGAACTGAGTAGCGCGCGCAAATTGTGGTCGGCCTAGGTAGAAAAGGTGAAACAAGAGTCAGTCGGGTACGAGCTACCAACTGTGCACGGCGCATGTGAAAGTTGCATATTGTGCTGGTGCAAGAGAGGCTTTCCGTGCCACTTTCCAATGCCTCTGATGGTTGTATGAAGAGCTGGAACTATTCTGAAATTGGTATTTATCATCGCCACCAAGAAATGACACAGTCCAGCAATTCTACCTGCTAATCCGCCTACCAACATGCAATCGCCACCACATTACGCAATCACTGTAATTGAACACCATAGCAATGTGCAGTGAAGGATCAGCTTATTGGATGTGTTAGTGTGCGCAAATATAAGGTAATTTATATCTGAATGTAAGTAACTACCTTGATTTTTTTCCTTATCATAACACCTCTCAGGTTCCTCTCCGTTTGAACTCAAGTGATTACCGAGTGTCCTTATTGAAAGAACATTAAAGCCCAGTGTTTTGCTAATTAATGCCTCTTGAACATAGTAAAAAGAAAGTTAAAGTTAATGTGGCAAGAGAGTGAGTTAAAGTAAATGATGCTCGCTGAAAATAATTTTCCTATTAAAACTGCTTGTTATTATGTTGTTGCCAACTTCTAAATTAAATGTTCTTAAGACTGAGGCTTATAAAGTTTTGCTTAGTTAATGATCATAGTACTGCCTGTAGTAAAGTTTAAAAAGTGAGTCACTTCCTTGTAAATTTGTCGACATTGTGTCTCACTGCAGCAAAAGTCGTGAATTGCAGTTGTGGAAAGTTATATTTGCTTGCTAAGCACTTGTTTCTTTCGGGTATTGAAAGTGCATATTAATAGTGTAATAAGACCCACAGGTTATCCTTTACCACTATTTATGAAAACAATAATTTCTTTATTCAAAAGACAGTGAGAGATATTTAACCTGTGACCAGTTCATCATTTTGCAGTGAACTACATTTATAATTTTATGTCAGCTAGGAAAATATTTGAACAATAATACTGAACCTATGTCCAATTAATGATTCTTCAGTGAATATTAATAGTAATGTTATAAAGACCATTTAGTTTGAAAAAGCCCTGAAAGTAATAGTGTGTATTGTTATCTGTTATATTTATGCAAATAGTTTGTTCTGCTCTGTTAGCTTCCAATCTTAACCGTGAACATATGCAGGTGTCAGAGTTCGTTGCACTCGCGTGCGGTAAAATGTAGGTTATGTTTGTCCGTTAAGGTTACTCATACTTAATTTCTTGAACAAGAACGTCAATCAGCCTCTTGCCTAATTAGGATGGTGACCGTTTTCCTTGTTCTTTGAACACTGTAGACAGGTAAAATATTGTTTGTACTGTTCAAATATTTACGTAAATCTGACTTTTTCCGATAAGTCACCTCCGTTAGGTACAACACGGTCAACATAACAAAATTCCTCTCAGAGGGTAACACTGCTCTGTTGCTTTATATCATAATTGCTTTAACTAGATAGTTTTATTTCACGACCTTCCTCCTACTTCAAGGTTATGGTAAAGCAGTAGCAGACGGTAGTGTTATACGCTGAAGAAGATCGCACGACCGACGAGCTGTCTTTTGTGCTGGGGACACAAGTTTAGAAGGCGACAGCTTGGTGGAAAGAATGGTTAGGAGACTCTCATTCAATCTCTCCAGCGTCCAGATCTGACTTCCAAGAGATATGCACAATATACTTGCGTCCCTGGTGGTGAACGTGTATTTAAAAAAGAGGATACTGTCCGTTAACGAGAACTGGAAGTGGTTGAGACGTGAAAATCACAGTGAGAATAATGGAGTGTAATAATTATCACAAAACGCCCGAATCAGTAGTGTATGAACAGTGAAAAGGCAAAAATCAACACTATGTGAACTATGAAATTTTATCCAGTTCGAACTTTTGTAAGTTTCTTTGAACTGTAAAGCAACAAAATCTATAAATGCTGCTAATTAATTAGCGTCGCTTAGTTGTAAGTGAAAACGCGAAAAAGCAAATCGAAGTGTAAAGCTATAAGTGCGTGCGCCGTCCAAAGGGATTACGTTTTCTTTCACCGCTACGAGAAACAACGCTTCAGAGAGCAGCGCACAGCAGGTGAGGCGAAGGACTTGGAAGCAACACCTGTCGTCTAAACAATCTGCAGTCCAACGTCAGAGAGCGGCGAACGGCATTGATAGGCGTCTCTAGTCGACTATGGCAGCCGAAGACACCCAACATGACAAGAAACAATGCGGCGAGTAATAGCATCGGGCCTGAGAAGAAGGTAGCATGTACGCTGATCACTTTACAGCTAGCGAAAGGAAGCTAGTATTGACAGCCATAGGGACTTTTAAGAGTATTGTTAAATTGTTTCATAATAATTTTTTAATAACAAAATGTTGGGGGAAAGTGAAATGCGGTACAATCTTAGAAGTAGAGAGGCAGTGCAGTCTTAGGGTAGTTAAATTAAAGAGGCAACCCAATTACAGGGCATGCCAGATGAAATTAGTAATATAAGTAAAGAGGAAATTGTACAAAATCAAAATGATGTTATCTATTTACCAGAATCATCAGAAGTAGAAACTGAAGTTTTCCAAGAACACATAATTTCAAATAGCAGCAATAGTGTGTTTGGAGAGATGTAATGTTAATGATAAGTTAAATAAGGTGAATGGTGATGTCAGAGGCAATGACTCTGACATTGCCATTACAAATCAATCAACAAATAGAACAAGTAGATAAAACCATAGTACAGCATTAGCTGATACATTACCTACACAAGATAATAATGAAAGTATGGTTGAAATATTAATGAATTTAATATGTAGGCTTGAAGATAGAACAGAGGCAAAAAGAATTAAAAATAGGGCTAGAAGTAAAGAACAGGGGAATAAAGAATTAAAAAATGATTGCCCGCATCTCGTGGTCGTGCGGTAGCGTTCTCGCTTCCCACGCCCGGGTTCCCGGGTTCGATTCCCGGCGGGGTCAGGGATTTTCTCTGCCTCGTGATGGCTGGGTGTTGTGTGCTGTCCTTAGGTTAGTTAGGTTTAAGTAGTTCTAAGTTCTAGGGGACTTATGACCACAGCAGTTGAGTCCCATAGTGCTCAGAGCCATTTGAACCATTTTTAAAAAATGATTCAAATGAATCAAAGAAAGAGCAAAAATTACTTGCTGATAAAATAGGAGCAACGAACGAGGAGATAGCAAAACTTAAGTGTAAGTTTGAACATTTAGACCACAGGGTTGATTCTCATGAAATTAGAATAGTTTTCGTAGAACAGTGTAATGCGTCCCGATCAGAGAGGAAAGATTTTTAGATTTAAACTGAAATGTTGATGTTGCATTGTTCCGAAGTCTAACTGCTCGGAACTCGGGACACCTCCACAGGAACAGAATATGGAAATCATAATTAAAAGTAATAATTGAACTACCTCTGCTGCGGATGGTCAGTTTAAGTTAATTTAGTTACCTGCGCTGATAGTCGATGCTGGCGAGCAGATAAGTTTGATGACGGTGGAGAGTATTTGTATCAAGTATGATGCAACAAAATAATTTGCATCACACTAGACAACATGAACCGGACTTCGTTAAATAAATTTAGACTGCAACGTATTGTGAAAATCTGTACATAATGGTGCGCGGATGGCACGCTAATTGACACATCACCAAACTGATCTCATTCCAAGGAATTAACACTGAAACCTAAAAAAATTCTATATGTCTTTAGTCAAAGGTAGTAGTATCATTTCTTATAAATAAAACTTAGACTTAATCAGAATTTTCAGTTATTGTTTCAAATATACTACGAAAAAATAACAGGAGATGCTTACACTCTGAACAGCAGAGGGAGACAGACAGCAGATAGTAGGCGATTCGTGCCTCTCTTGTTTTGCAGTATGAAAATAGAAATTAACAGCAACGGTGGCTGCAGAAATATAGTAGTGGTATTATACAAATTTATCTTTTCAGTGCGAAATAATTAATTACAACAGGCAAGGGCAGCAAAAACACACTCTGAATTACAGTAACCATACAGAACAGATGACAAAGAACTTTATAAAAATCCAACGAGAGCATACAACCGACAGAAAAATGTGTTAGAAGAATAATTATTCCGGGGAAGCAACAATGAACCCACACAATATAGCTGGCGATCAATGCACAAACTAAAGTAACATAAAAAGGACGTAATTAACAGAAGCCGCAACACCCAAAACCGGAACACAAACTAGGCACAAGACACAGGACTGTTTTTGTAATTTACTAGCTGACAAACTCGGATTGCCGGGTTATTCATTTTACTACTTTTCTATTAGAAACAGAAACAAAAAATGAACAGTGTTCCTAGTGAAGTATCGAAAAAGTTCTATTTCCGTGTATTCATGGAAACGCTCTTGAAATAGTGAAACAGTTGTACAAAGAAATACACATAATGCACAAAGAAATACACATAATGTAAAAGTAAATAAGTATAGTATCCAAATTAAGAACCAGGATCCCTGACAGTTCCTGTACGCCGGACGCAGCTGCTTCACGTGTTTACAACACGACTTTGTAAACGCCTCTGCGGCAACACCGGTTGATTGCTCTACAGACGGCTATCGTTTTCGTCTACAGTCGTTTCCACATCGCTGTGAAAAGCGCTGCCAGGTGACAGGGATTTCATGAAGTTGACTCTACTACGGGTGTGTCTTAGTAGTAAAGAATGAATTTAAAACTCTGTACGTGTCGAACAATGACACATATGTTTAGACACATTCAGCAGCTTATGTGGACACTCTCAGGGAAATATGTTGCGAACAGAGTCAGTACAAAAAAAGTAATAAATTTAAACGTCGTGGATGATGTGGCACTTTTCCCCGCATCTCAGTGCTCATGATGTTAAATCTCCTGAACTATGAGTGTTACCGTGGTATATTTTTGTAGGTGCCTTTAGCGGCATATGTGGATGCTGTCTACGAAATTTATTGTGAATACGATTAGTAGCACAGAAGGAATGCGTTTGAACGTCAAGAATGGTGCTGCAGTTTTTCACGCATCTCATTGTTTATGACGCCATACCTTCAAAATATCATAGGTATGTGATTTTTACCTCTACAGCGACCGTTGACTGATGGTGAGGGGTACGTGTACCAGGTTGGTTGAAATCTGGTAAGTGATTGAGGAGAAGATGTGGAACACACACACACACGCACGTACACACATACTCTACTGGCCATTAAAATTGCTACACCACGAAGATGACGTGCTACTGACGCGAAATGTAACCGACAGGAAGAAGATGCCGTGATATGCAAATGATTAGCTTTTCAGAGCATTCACACAAGGTTGGCGCCGGTGGCGACACCTGCAACGTGCTGACATGAGGATAGTTTCCAACCGATTTCTCATACACAAACAGCAGCTAACCGGCGTTGCCTGCTGAAACGTTGTTGTGATGCCTCGTGTGAGGAGGAGAAATGCGTACCATCACGTTTCCGACTTTCATAAAGGTCGGATTGTAGCCTGTCGCGATTGCGGTTTATCGTATCGCGACATTTCTGCTCGCGTTGGTCGAGATACAATGACTGTTAGCAGAATATGGAATCGATGGGTTCAGGAGGGTAATACGGAACGCCGTGCTGGATCCCAACGGCCTCGTATCAATAGCAGTCGAGATGACAGGCATCTTATCAGCGTGACTGTAACGGGTCGTGCAGCCACGTCTCGATCCCAGGGTCAACAGATGGGGACGTCTGGAAGACAACAACCATCTGCAAGAACAGTTCGACGACGTTTGCAACAGCATGGACTATCAGCTCAGAGACCATGGCTGTGGTTACCCTTGACGCTGCATCACAGACAGAAGGGCCTGCGATGGTGTACTCAACGACTAACCTGGGTGTACGAATGGCAAAACATCATTTTTTCGGACTTATCCAGGTTCTGTGTACAGCATCATGATGGTCGCATCCGTGTTTGGCGACATCGCGGTGAACGCACACTGGAAGCGTGTATTCGTCATCGCCGTACTGGAGTATCACCCGGCGTGATGATATGGGCTGCCATTGGTTACATGTCTCGTTCACCTCTTGTTCGCATTGACGGCACTTTGAACAGTGGGCGTTAGATTTCAGATGTGTTACGACCCGTGGCTCTACCCTTCATTCGATCCCTGCGAAACCGTACGTTTCAGCAGGATAATGCACGACCGTATGTTGCAGGTCCTGTACATGCCTTTCGGGATACAGAAAATATTTGACTGCTGCCCTGGCCAGCACATTCTCCAGATTCTTCACCAATTGAAAACGTCTGGTCAATGGTGGCCGAGCAACTGGTTCGTCACAATACGCCAGTCACTACTCTTGATGAACTGTGGTATCGTGTTGAAGCTGCGTGGGCAGCTGTACCTGTACGCGCCATCCAAGCTGTGACTCAATGCCCAGGCGTATCAAGGCCGTTATTACGGCAAGAGGTGGTTGTTCAGGGAACTGACTTCTCTGGATCTATTCACACAAGTTGCGTGAAAGTGTTATCACATGTCAGTTCTAGGATAGTATATTTGTCCAATGAATACCCGTTTATCATCTGCATTTCTTCTTGGTGTAGCAATTTTAATGGCCGGTAGTATGTGTGCTGTGGCTGTCTTAGAACATCATCGGCTAAAAAGATATTAACTTTTCCAACGCTAAGTCTACGTGGCCAACTTAGTGTTAACCTACCCCGTGCAGATACGAGTCTACGTTAAATGAAAAAATCAAATAGATGGTTGAAGTATACCGATGACCTGCGTAAAAGTGAAGGTCGCAAAGATTGGAAAATGTGACGGACGACGTCGTTGATGTGAGAACAACAGGTGATGCAGTAATTCAAACAGTGTTTCAAAAAACAGTGATTGACTTCTGCTCAACCAAGTTAGCAAGTCAATGATAAACCCTCTACAGTTTCTTTTACCATCTACTGGTACAGCTAGTACCAAGGAAGTTATTCCCCGGTATTTAAACAAGTGTTCTATCGTCTTGTCCCTTCTTCTTGTCACTCTTTCCCGTATAGTCTTTCATCGCCGATTCTGCGGAGAACCTCCTCATTCCGTACATTACCAGTCCACCTAATTTTCAACATTCTCCCGTAGTACCACACACATCGCAGCTGCTCCCATTCTCTTCTGTTTCAATTTTAGTCTACTTTTCGCTGCCATACAATGCTGTTCTCCTAATGTATACCCTTAGAAAATTCTTCCTCGAATGGAGACCTATGTCTTATACTAGTAGCATTCTCTTCGCCTGAAAAGCCCTTGTTGCCAGTGCTAATATTCTTTTATGTCCTCCTTGCTCGGTGCGTAATGGGTTATTTTAATGCCTATATGGTAGAATTCTTTAATGTCCTACTTCATTATATTCAATTATGATGTCAAGTTTTTCGATATTTTCTCATTTCTGTTACTTCTCATTACTTTCATTTTTCTTCGATTTACTCTTGGTCCCTATTCTGTACTCATTAGACTCTTCATTTCATTCAACAGTTCCTGTAATTCTTCTTCACTTTCACTGAGGACAGACATGTCATCAGCGAATTTCAACATTAACATCCTTTCACATTGAATTTTAATCGCAGTCTTGAACCCTTCTTTTATTTCCGTCCTTCCTTCTTCGACGTATAGATAGAACAGAAGGAGCGAAAGACTACATCCCTATCTTATAACCGTTTAATGCTTGCACTTCGTTCTTGGTCATCCATTCTTACTGTTCTTCTTGAATCTTGTACATATTGTGTATTCCACGTCTTTCCCCGTAGCTTACGCCTATTTTTCTCCGGATTTCGAACATTTTGCACCAGTTTACTGCGTCGAACGCTTTCTCCAGAGCGACAAATCCTATGAACGTCTTTTGCGTTTTCTTCAGTCCTGATTCCACGATCAACCACAACGTCAGAACTGCCTCTCTGACGCCTTTACGTTCCCTAAAGCCAAACTGGTCGTCATCTGCCAGATCCTCACTTTTCTTTTCTGTTCTTCTGTACATTGTTCTTGAGAGCAGCTTGGATGTAGGAGCTGTTAAGCTTATTGTGTAATAATTCTTGCACTTGTCGGCTCTTGCAGTTTTGGGAATTGTGTGGATGATATTTTACTGAAGGCCTGATGGTATATCGCCAGTCTCATATATTCTGCACATCAACGTGAATAATCGTTTTGTTGCACTTCCGCCAACGATCTTAGAAATTCCAATGGAATGCTATTGATCCCTTCGGTCTTATTTGATTTTAGCTCTTCCAAAGCTCTTTTAAACTGTCATTCTGTAAGGGGTCCGTAGGCCCTTACTATAAGTTTGCACTCGGCACAGGTCGATAGGGCAAACAATCGATAGAGTGTCGGGTTACGAGAGCGAGTGTGAGTGGAGTCAGTTCCGGGTTGCGGGCCGAGCCGTGTGGAGGCCTGTTGCGGTATTACAAGGCTGACCGACAAAGGGAGTGGCCATCGCCGCGGTTTAACCCCTTTGTGTTAGAATAGTACGGGAAAGTGAAGAAGTATAACTACGATAGTGATCAGTGATATTTCTGTGCCGATATTTTTGGTTTCGCGTCTACCGCGCCGGCATCATTTGGATTGCAGTGTTCGATTGCAGTGTTCGATTGCAGTGATTGAACTTGCGTGTGACGATAATGAATACCAAGGAAGCCTGTGCTGAGATTAGCCGTTATTAAATATGTATGACGAAGGCAGTGGCTGTTTCCATTTTCTTGTGTTTTTGAGACGAATATAGGTCTTGATTAGTGAAGCTGTGTTGGCGTTCTTCTTGTCACCAGACATTTCATTATTACAGCATTTGAGAAGGACAAAATGGAATGTAACAACTCCGCAGCAGTCCATTCCGATTGCCAGCCCCATTAGATACTCGGTCACATTAATTAATATTTATTTGGGCTGCTATTCAGATCCCGATCGATCGGGATACATATATCGGAGGTGTTACAATTCTAACACTGGATCCCCTACATCTTCCCTGTCGACTCCTGTTTCTTCTTCTATACGTCATCATACAACGCTCCGCCTCCTAGAGGCCTTGTGACGGGACAAACCCCCGTTACTAGATGAATATTTCTAGTATGCAAGGATTGCTTTGTGGAAAGCGAACGCACTACATGTTGCGCGATTCGCGGAAGCGCATGACGCGCCCGCGCAAGATTTTGCACCGGTCGCCGGGCGGCCACGTGGCCTGCAGCTTGGGGAATTGTTTGGTTTTGCGCGCACTACGCGAAAACTATGTAACTTTCGGTGAAGAGCGATGCAGCAGTGGATTGTGGTCAGCAATATGCACCTTCTGAAAGATCGATCTTTATTTCAAGTCACCAGACGCAAAAGTTATAGTAACCTCAAAATTTGTAACCTTAACTAGTGGGACTGGTACTTGTATAACGAGGGGATTGGTGTCCGAGCCTATGTAAGCGAGCGGCCATCTTGGCCACGGGTCATGTCGTTGGTCAGTCGTTTTGGAGGGTGGGTGGCCCATGTGGTCGTTTGAGAATTCTTTTTCGCGCATATTTATTTCGACAAAGAGTATTGTTTAATAGTGCAAGTGTGCAAGCATATATTTGGTGAACTGGAAGTGCTACGATTATTTGTGTGAGTACGATTTAAGAGGTATACATCCCCGTAAGTGAACATGTGGCGAACCGTGATTTCGCGCCAAAACTGATAGAAGAAAGAGGACAGTGGGACTTGTGGTTCTGTTCGAATTAATTGAATAACTTCCGATTATAGCAGCCTACATTACTGCTATTGGGGGCTCGGAGTCAAATTATTATTAAAGTAAAAACTGTAAACCGTCTCACCAGTGATAATTTCATTGTGTAAAAGAAAAGGACAACGCCAATAAATAGTGATTGAATTCTGTCGTGAAAAACTGATTTTAATTTAATAATCGCCTAATTCTCGTTCCCTAGCGTAAACTGTGCTTTTGTCTGAGTGAATAACTAATTCAAAACTACAACAAATGCGCGGGTGTGGAAGTGTACTAATGCACCAAGTGTGGAAATCATCCCCTGAGATTCACGTGAGAGCCAAAATTTGCAATAACATTTTTGACCAACATTTGTATATGCACATTCGTGAACTCTCTGCAACCGCACTTCTTTTTTATTATTTGCCGCCCCGTCGCAGCCTTCAGAATACTCTTTCCTCCTATCCGAATGGCTCAAATGGCTCTGAGCACTATGGGACTTAACATCTGTGGTCATCAGTCCCCTAGAACTTAGAACTACTTAAACATAATTAACCTAAGGACATCTCACACATCCATGCCCGAGGCACGATTCGAACCTGCGACCGTAGCAGTTGCACGGTTCCGGACTGAGCGCCTAGAACCGCTAGACCACCGCGGCCGGCCCTCCTATCCGCTCTCTCCTTCACATTTAACAGCGGAATTCCCATTGCACTCGTAATGATGCCGCCCTTGCTTTTAATTTCACAGAAGGTTGTCTTGAATTTCTGTATGCTGAATCAGCCCTTCTGACAATAATTTTTTTTTCACATTTTTTAAGTATCCATTTAGCCTTACCTTTCCTCCACTTCCAATTTATTTCATTCGTAAGTGACTTTTTATTTATGTGTTTCTGAGTTCTCTTAACATTTCTGTACTTCCTTCTTTCGTCGATCATCTGAAATATTTTTTCTGTTACTCGCGGTTTCTTCACAGTTACCTTTCCTTGTACCTGTGTTTTCCTTTCCAACTTCTGTGATTGCCCTTTTTAGAGATGTCCATTGCTCTTCAACTGAACTACCCACTCAGCTATTCCTTATTGCAGTATCTGGAGCCTTAGAGAACTTCAAGTGTATCTCTTCATTTCTCAGTACTTCCGAATCTCAGTTTTTTGTGTATTGGCCCCCGTCGGAGGTTCGAGTCCTCCCTCGGGAATGGATGTGTGTGTTTTCCTTAGCGTAAGTTAAAGTTAGATTAAGCTGTGCGTAAGCTTAGGACCGATGGCCTCAGCAGTTTGGTCCCATAAGACCTTACCACAAATTTTCAAAATATTGCGTAGTGGTTCTTAAACTTTAGCCTTCTCTCCATCCCTCCTAAACGGTGATCTGATTCTCTATCTGGGTACACCTTAAAATCCAGTATCTGATTTCGGAATCTCTGCCTGACCATGATGTCCAGAATAATATACAGAAGTACAGAAAGAAGAAATTGAGGGGCATCATATGATCAGATTAGTTTCATATACGGCAGCGGCACCTTAGAAGCAATTTGACAATCAGTTTACTTTGACATACGGAAAAAGCACCTTAGAAGCTATCTTTTTTCAGCCGTTGAAATCCTTCCACAATGTAAAGTATAATTATTTGTTCACGATCCTTAGAAGGTCAGGGAGAGACACAGACAAGTAGCCTTTAACATCTTCAAAATCCGTGTAGGAGTACTAAACGCAATAAGGCAGTAAAGACAAATTCATGTTAAACAGATTGTAATGCAGGTATGCAGCTTGTCACAAGTGTGCTAAGGTTCGCAAACTATAGAGACCCGCGGATCGGATGTAACAGAGATTTAGATCTGGTGAAAGGTGTGGACAGGATACTTGGCTTAAGAAGAAACAAAGCAAACACGAAGAAGGTGGTTTGTAGAAAGAAGCATAGAGACCTGCTAATGTCAAAATCGTAGATTATATAATAGAAACATCAGAGGTAAAAGATTGTCTCATCAATAGAACAATATTGTACTAAATGGCAGAAATAAAGGAGTTTTACTTCGTGAATACGATGTACGTCTGCCGCCAACAATTGCATAGAAGTAAAACACCGACCACTAGAAATCAAGAGAAGAAGAAGAAGGTACACTGATGGAAAAAAAATTGCAGGAAGAACAGGGAGCTGTGCGGCATAAAAGAAAGTTGGTAGGCGTCTTTGTACATCTGGATAATCAGATCGATTCCAATTACCCGGCAGTCGAACAAGAGTGTCGCTAGTAGTTCCACTATGAGGATGCAAATAAGGTTATAACTGCCTTTGACACTGGTCGTGGAGAGTTTATGTTAGTCAAGAATTACTTTAAGGCGTCAAAGACGCCATTATCAATACTTCACTAAGCTTGAACGAAGTCGTGTAAAGGGGCTTTGAGAGGCTGCACGTTCCTTCTGTGATACTGCAGAAAGACCTGGCAGGAAATAACCACTGTACACGATCGCTGGCAGCGGTGGCCACGAAAATGTACTGTCGCATGAAGACCGGTCTCCGGACGGCCAGGTGACACAACTAACAGGGAAGTTCATCGTGTTCGCTGAATGGCTCTGGTGCATCACACTGCACCTACAGCAGCAATTTGAGCAGTATTTGGCACCACACTGACACTACGAACTGTCGCAAATCGGTTACTTCAAGGGGAGCTCCGAGTCAGATGGCCTGTAACGTGCACTCCACTGACCCCAAACCACTGCCATTTACGACTTAAATGATGTCAAGCGAGCGCTCATTGGAGGACTGTGTGGAGGTCTGATGAAAGGGGGTCCGCCTCTGTGCCAGTACGGCCGTGTCTTGCTTGGGAGGAGTCCATTTG
This sequence comes from Schistocerca serialis cubense, assembly GCF_023864345.2. Taxonomy (NCBI): domain Eukaryota; kingdom Metazoa; phylum Arthropoda; class Insecta; order Orthoptera; family Acrididae; genus Schistocerca; species Schistocerca serialis. Next base: position 706,305,708 of record NC_064638.1, read on the forward strand.
AGGCCCTATCTTCATATCTGTCTTCATACTAGACACACTGGACCTACACCTGGAGCTATGGTCAAGGATATAATTTCGTACGACAACAGAGGTACTCTCGTGGTTATTGCACACGTCTACACTGCTAATTTGTACGGCAGTCTGGTGATTCGACCTGTTGTGCTGCCATTCATGAATAGCATTTAAGGGATGTTTCCTACTAGGATAACACATGCCCACATACCGTTGTTGTAACCCAACATGCTCTACAGAATGTCTACATGTTGCCTTGACTTGCTCGATCAGCAAATCTATCTACAATCGAACACATAACGAACATCATTGGACGATAGCTCCAGCGACATCCAGAATCAGCATTATCCATCCACCCCTGTACTGACTGACCATTTGTAACAGGCATGGACCTCCATCCCACAAGCTGACATCCGCCACCTGTAGAACACAATACACACATGTTTGTGAGCTTGCATTTAGTATTCTGGCGGTTACACCAATTTTCAATGTACGAGCATTTCTCATTGACAATAGCTTATCCCGCACTTGTTATTAACTTTGTAATGCTGTTTCGTAAATATTTCGCGTTTACTGTACTGCGACAAAGATGTATGAACGCAGTGCATGAGTAGTGAATATGATCCTCCACTCTGTATTTAGTTACTACTTAGTCAGTTGTGCAGCGTCGGGGTATTCTTAGTTGAGGCACAGTAGCGAGCAGCTGTGTCTTTCAGAGAAAGAGATCTGTCATTTGGGTATTTGGAAGAAACTGTCTGGAATACTTCATTCTGGAGATGAAAACTCATTTATAATACTTTCTTGTTCATTACACTGATGGAGAAGATTCTCGAGGAATTTTAAATGTATGTTTGTAGTTTCTTTGTGATGAGATAATTTTGTTATTGGTAGAATCTTCTTATGCTAAGAAGTCTCTTTGTCAATAATCAGAATTTGATTTCTCATAAAATGATTTTCTTTAGAGTAAAATCCACCTCCATGAGCTTTAAATATGCTGTCATGTGCACACTGCACTTAAGGCCATAAGCAGCAACAGAACAGTATTGGTAAATTCAAACAGTTATTTTCTTTCGATTACTACAGTAATTTATTTTTGAGGATATTCCAAGACTAGTATTGCACGTCACATCACGCAGCGTTCATAATGTACTTCAGTACTGAGTTCTGGTTGTATAATTTGCACTGAACACACAGTTATTTTCCTTTGACATTTAATCAGATTCATCTTTTTTATTTAATATTTTGCATTTCATGAAGTATGAAGCTTTATTTCACGATACTATTCATACGCGCAGCACAGGGCCAACCAAAAACCAGTATTGCTCACTTTTTGAAAACGATATCTGAAGCACACGCTGCATGAGGATATAGTTTTGAAATAAATATATTGAGTTTTAAATGATTAATGGAAAATCTCATATAAGATGTGAAACAAATACTAACAAAGAGATAGAGGGGCTGGCCAGTACTTACCTCAGCTCAGTACAGCCGATAGATACACATAAAACAGAACTGAAAATTTACATTCCTAGCTTTCGGAACTTTGTTCCTTCATCAGGGAGGAGAGAGGGGAAAAAAGGGAAGAAGGGAAAGTGGATTCAGTTACTCACAACCCAGGTTATGAAGCAACAGGGAAAGGTAAACTTTACCTTTACCTTTACCTTTACCTTTACCTTTACCTTTCCCTGTTGCTTCATAACCTGGGTTGTGAGTAACTGAATCCACTTTCCCTTCTTCCCTTTTTTCCCCTCTCTCCTCCCTGATGAAGGAACAAAGTTCCGAAAGCTAGGAATGTAAATTTTCAGTTCTGTTTTATGTGTATCTATCGGCTGTACTGAGCTGAGGTAAGTACTGGCCAGCCCCTCTATCTCTTTGTTAGTATTTGTTTCATATATTGAGTTTTCTCATATACACACAGATTTTTTTAGAAAGCTTACAATCTGTGATCTTGCAGTATTTATCAGTTAAATATGTCACATAGACAAATGTATTCCCGAAGTTTCATCACTCTACATTACTTATTTTTGGTGTTGCGATTTTCTTCCGTCAGTGTATGAGGGCCGGTTAAAAGTTTCCGTTTGAAGGCCGTGCGGTCCATAGTCGGTATGCCAATCAGGTAAAATCATCATAAACTTTGAGACAATCATCCAACAGACGCACCAGGTTGAAGAAACCTGTTTAGTACAACATTCTGTCCTGCTGTGTGGAAAAGTCCGTAACTGTCTGCTGCACATCCTCGTCGGAAAGGGATCGTCGACACTTCAATGCCTTTTTAAGTGACCGAAGATGTGATAACTGCGTGAGGAGAGATCAGGAGTACATGGACAGTGCTCCGGTTTCTCCCACTCCAGTTAGCGTATCTCTGCGTTACTTTTGCGATATGGGAGCATGCGTTATCGTGAAGCAGGAGCATCCCTCGTCGCATTTGGTTTTAGACATTTTTCATTCATCGATGAATGTCTATCGGCGTTTGTCCTTCGGCAGCCAAGAAAATTTGGTCCTGTTTTGACGCATTTGTAATAACGCCTCCATAGTTCACGTTTCTGCATTTGCCACACGCACGTAGGAAAGACACGGGAGCCACACTAATCGTTTGCCTACATGTGGGTGCTTATACATCCACATGGGAATCGTGCTACGTTGCGTATAAGTTGCAGCAACGATCTCAAAGGGGAATTTTTTATTGCCCATCATAGCAGTATCTGAAATGTGGTACTGCCGAATAATGTTAAAAATAAAGTGGACAGATAAAATATGAAATTACAAGATACGGGAAAGAAGAGCAGAGAAAGAAGGCCCACACCACAATTCAGATGCTTCAAATGGCTCTGAGCACGATGGGACTTAACACCTGAGGTCATCAGTCCCCTAGAACTTAGAACTGCTTAAACTGAACTAACCTAAGGACATCACACACATTCATGCCCGAGGAAGGATTCGAACCTGCGACCGTAAGGTCGCGCAGTTCCTGACTGAAGCGCCTAGGACCGCTCTGCCATACCGGCCGGCCACCAGAATTCGGAACAGATTAGAAGATCATCTACCACCCACTTACAAGAAATTATTATCTTTGCTCTAGGAGGATCATAAAGGGAAAGAACTGTCAACATCAGGATAAGACTAGAACATATAAAACCTACTGTGGAGATGTTGAGTGTAATAATTACGTAGAGATTGAGAGATCAACACTAGATATGAACAGATGGAAGACAGCATTAATACATCGATGACCTAACAAGAAAAAAAGTATTTGACTGTGTCCACGTTCATATCAGGATAAATTAAAACGATCCTTCCAGGGAAGACGTACACAACATGTGAGTAGTGGGGCGCATTGGGGGTATGAGGACAAATAATTCATTCAAAATGGCCACTGTGTTTTCCCCCATAAAAATGATTGCAAGTAAATTTGAATTACCAAATAAGCAGCAACCAGTCGCAAGATCATGTTTTCTTTATTTACTTTTGCAAATCGATTTCAACTGAAAAACAGCCATCATCGGTGCTTTCAACATTATCTTCCCTGAGTAATAACACCGTTTTAAACAGACGTCAAACATATGTTTAAGTCACTGTTATTACTCAGGGGGCATACACGTTGAAAGCACCGATGATGGCTGTTAATCATTTGAAATCGATTTGCAAAAGTAAATAAAGAAGACATGATCTCGCGACTGGTTGCTGCTTATTGTTAATTTTATGGTTTACGGTCGCTGCACAACTTGGGAACCATATGACGCCCCTCATTCAGAAATAAATTTGAGCCTGACGTATTCTTCTGTTTCAGTTCTCCAACTTGTCAGTTCCTAGTGCTTAGGTTGCTTTCCTTAAGATTCCAGCAAATGATTTGAACCTGACATTTGCATCTACTTCACTTCATTCCATTTGCCTACTGCAAGGCATTTTATGGCAGTTAACGCTTCCGATAACAGTGTGCAGGGTTCCTAGTCCTATTAATGTGCAATAGATTTAGATGTGTTCAGGTCAGCAACCAACTCCTCCACAGGTCTTCCTGTCTATGTGCAGACAACTCTATATCGTATGAACATCCACTTCTAAAACAAATATACTGAAAGCAGCTGTACAGTGCATTGTGTGTATTGTATATCGAACTGGGGACCTAGAAACGATGGAGCCATAGCCACAGTGCTCCACAACCCCATGCCAGACCACAGCAGACCACCCACCCCGCAGCCGAGGCGGTTTGGTACCCAGTGGACCTCCGCGGGAATGTTTCTTACCATACGAGTGTAACCCCAAAATGTTTGCCTGGTAGAGTAATTATAGTGTATGCATATGTGGAGACAGTGTTTTCACAGCAATCGCCAACATAGTGTAACAGAGGTGGAATAAGGGGAACAAGCTCGCATTCGTCAAGGCAAATATGAAATTGCTTTAGAAACTATCCACAGGCTGGCCGGCACACCGGACCTCAACACAAATCCTGCTCATATACATCAATACATATTCTAACCCACCCCTATGTTTCCTGGAGTCATGCATCGTCTTTCCCTGTGACATATTCACATGAAGTATGCCAACCTGTATGATCCTAGAATCATCTATATGAAGCTTTTGCTTCAAAGATCAGTCATGTAACACGAACAGATGTAGAGTCATAGAATTGGTAGACAGTGACTATGCAGTGTCCAGCTGTCATGTTGCTGTTCACCAGTAAGTGTCATTTAACCACAAACAGAACTATGTGTATTAATGCTGGGACAGCAGCTGAAAATGACCTCGAAGTAATAGTGCAAATTGAGAATCCATAGCGAGGTAAGAAAGTGGGGCTCATTCAGATAGTGGGAGAAGCAGTGTGGCTAACTGGCATATGTGTCAAGGGGCAGTTGATGGCTAAGTACAACACATTCTGTCTCAGGATTCCCATCACTGACAGCAGCAATGTTAATTCACCAATTACCCACTGTCCTCGGTGTTGCTATGTTAAAATTAACAGTTTGAGACACATCAAAGGATGTATTTCAAACCAAGAAAGTGCTGCGAACACACATGGTCTGCAGGAAGTGGTGTGCACTGCAGAGGAGTGGGAGTACATCTGTGGTATTGTTTTGCTTGAGATAGTGGGATCAATGAGATGGAGATGTACTGTTCATAATTTGTGTCACTCAGTCACTCTAAGACGAGTGAAATTTCATTTCATGATGGTGTACCCACTCCAATAGGTGGTGCATGCAAAGAAGGTGGTATTCAAAGCACATAAAAAAAGTTGTTAGCTAAATGTTGTATAGCTTCCAAACGTCAGTCACTGATATTTAAGTACAGTCATGCTATGCAAGGTACTCCCTATAATCATAACCAATTGTTCCTTAAAAATAGAGCCTCCCATGCCATATACATGAACAAGGAATCCATTCTGTTTTTGAAATGTAATCTGCTTACGATGAAAATACAACCCATCCAGCGAAGCATTAGAATCAAATGTCAGTAATATAGTTTCCTAACATCTGTCAGGGCTATTTAAAAAAGTGTTACTGTTTTTGGTACTTCCTCACGCCGTTAACAAATGTGCCATTAAAACTACAGTCTTCCATGTCATATACGAGGGTCACTCAATAAGTAACACCCCACATTTTTATTCTCAGAACATATTTATTATTAGGAGTCAGAATTTGGTGACAATGTACATCAATCAACATGTTTTGTCCATGTCCTATTTTTCAACGTAGTCTCTATCATATTCTATGGCTGTACGACAATGTTGTGAAAGAGCATGTATTTCCTGCTGGTAAAAGCTCTTGTCCTGTAGGCGTAGCCATGTTTTCACTGCATGAGTGACACTCTCATCTTCAAAGTTTGTTCCCTGTAGAGAAACTGTAAGCGCCACAAAGGCCTGGACTGTAGGTTGAATGAGGCAATGATGTCCAACCCAATTTGGTGATGTGTTCCCGGGTTCTCAGACTTGCGTGTGGGCGTGCATTATTGTGTTGAAGCAACACTTCTGCTGGATTCTTGTCCGATCGAACACGTCAGTTCTTCAGTTCATTCCGAGTCTTCACATATGCCTCTGAATTGATGGTTGACCCTCTTTGAATCACATCCACGAGAATGACGCTATCACAATTCCAGAAGACTGTCAATATGACTTTTCTGGCAAGGGGGGTTGTCTTGAATTTCTTATTTTGTAATGGATCAGAATGATGCCACTTCACGGAACGGCTTTTTGTTTCCAGCGCTTCCGCCCGGGTAACGATCTGTGACAGAAAGGCCTCTCCGTCAGTCTCAAAACAATGCCGGAGTTATCAGTTTTCGTTCATCAGCTCTTTGAACTGACGTTTTTCTGTCGAGCAGCGCCAAGGGTAATTAGCCGCTATTACAAGAGGTATAATCATCTGGGTAGCACTGCGGAAAAAGATTTCAAAGCGAAACTTACTTAGTAATGTATATGAGTACGTGTTAATTCATGTGCTCGAATCAAGGCATAGGCAAACGAAATTTGTCCTTCGTTGTTTCTCTGTGTGAAGTAATCAATGCGGAATTTTATAATCCCAAAATGGTTTAAATGGCTCTGAGCACTATGCGACTTAACTTCTGTGGTCATCAGTCGCTTAGAACTGAGAACTAATTAAACCTAACTAATCTAAGGACATCACACACATTCATGCCCGAGGCAGGATTCGAACCTGCGACTGTAGCGGTCGCTCGGTTCCAGACTGTAGCGCCTACAACCGCACGGCCACTCAAGCCGTAGCAGTTTTATCTGCTACGTAGCAACGGAAGAAAATAATAATTACTCTCACATTTCAGTTTCTCTGTATTACAACAACCTCCCAGTAAAGAAATACTGTTCTCACATTTTTGTCGTATACCTGATGGACATAATTAAAGTGCACCTACTCACAGAGGTCCTGTGTGGGCTGTAAATATCGTACGGCAGCGAAACTTCGTAGATATGCTAATGTGTTAATACGGAAACGATTTACGGTGGAAAAAAATTAGTTCCAGCTTTGGCCACAAGAGCAAATCTGGCGCTGTACAGCATCGTGTCTACGTCTCTGGTGCTCGTACTGAACAAACTGTATAAGTGGCATTTAAAGATACAGGGTGACAATTATTGAACTGTATGAAATAAAATCGTCGTAACTTCTGAACGATTTGCGTTAGGACGTTCAAACTGCACAGTTGACCGCGGGGAATGATGGTAATTAGTATGCGCAGACATGATTTGGTTTAGCGAAGAATCCCACTTTCATTTGGATGGGTTCGTCAATAAACAAAATTGGTGACTTTAGGTGCTGAGAATACGTATTTCGCGATCGAGAAATCTCTTCATCCTCAACAGGTGACTGTGTGATGTGCAATGAACAGTCACAGAATAATCGTTGCGATATTCATTGATGGCACAATGACTACCGAACGGTAGGTGAAGGTTTTGGAAGATGTTTGGTTGGTTGGGTGGTTGGGGTTGAAGGGACCAAACAGCAATGTCATCAGTCCCTTGTATCAAATGTGGTCCATTCCGATAGTGTAACATCTCAGAAAAGTCAGAACGATGAAAGGGAAAAGGCTAAAAAATTTAAGAGGGCAGTCATGTTGTCAATGGTAAAAACAAAATGAGGTAAGTCAGGAAGAGAGCAAACCCAACGCAATGCTGGAGGCAGGAAATATCCCACCTCTGAAGCAGCAGAGGCAAGACCACCTGCGACTTAAAAGGTGCAACCGCTTGAATGCAGAAGTGCGTATGGGAAAAGGAGACTAACCAATCCTAAAAAAAATGATAAAAACAGAGTAAAAGGGGAAGAAAAGAGGATCTCGGCCCGGGAGGGGAGTCGGGAATCTCCAAACACGGCTTACAGTGGGAGATACCCCAACACTTACTGCCCTGCTCCAACACCAGAGAGAGATTAAAAACCTTAAAACTGAGAATAAAAACCACTTTCCCGAGACCAGAAACCGAGAACCACGTGGACCATCCGGGAATCGTCAGCCAACATCAAAGGTAAAGTGCGGGGGAGTCTGTACTTAGCACACAGAGCCAAAAGAAGGGGGCATTCAACCAAAATGTGGGCTACTGACTGGAAGGCTCCACAACCACAAAGTGGGGGTGGCTCATCATGCAAAAGAAAACCATGGGTCAGCCTGGTATGGCCAATGAAGGAGACGACACAGTGTGGTCGGGTCCTTTCGGGAGAAGCGAAAGGAAGAACGCCACGGTCCTAGTGTCACCTTAATCGCACGAAGTTTATTAGACAGGAAAGTAGCCTTCCAAAAATTGGCCCACGATTGTGCGAAGTGGGTTTTGATGTGAAGCAGTAAATCCGCTGCAGGAGGGGTTACAGAAAACAGGGGTAAGTGACTGCTCCCCCAGCCAAACGATCAGTGAGCTCATTACCCGGGATACTCACATGGCCAGGGACCCAAAGGAAGTTAAGGGAACAAGCAGCACGGTGAATATCAGCGAGATGGTCATGGATGGCACAGACCAAGGGATGGCGCGAAAAACACCGGTCAATAGCAAGAAGGCCACTCATTGAGTCCGTACATAACAAAACGCGGTTGTGTTGGGACTGTTTAATAAAGGTAAGGGCCTGGGAAATTGCCATCAATTCCGCAATAAACACCCCACATGTAGGTGGCAGCAGATCATTTTCCGTTCCAACAGAGGACGTGAAGGCATATCCCACATGAACAGCAGATTTAGAGCCATCAGTGTAAAAAACAACAGCATCCCGAAACTCCCATGAAATTCGGCGGAAAAAGGAACAGAATACCATCGGGGAGATGGAATCTTTCGGACCTCGGCGGAGATCCATCCGAATTCGAGGCCGAGGAACTAAGCAAGGGGGAGAGGAGAGAGCGAGGAAGACAGGACAAAGAAGGAAGCTGAAAATCACGGCAAAGAGACGCAAGGCAGAGCCCAACCGGTAAACCCGCCCGAGGGCGGGAATCAGGTGGGCGACGTCCATGGTCTTGGAACAGGATAGAATAGGAAGGATGAGTGGGAGAGGAATGGACAGCGAGTGCATATGACACCAGAAGCTGGGACCGCCGAACAGAAACGGCTGGGGGGAGGGGGGATCCCAGCTTCAACCAGGAGACTATCAACAGGGCTAGTAGGGAAGGCACCGGTGGCCAAACGGATACCACAATGGTGAACTGGATCCAGCACTTGCAGTGTGGAAGGAGCAGCCGAACCATAAACTTGACAACCATAGTCCAAGCGAGACAGAACCAAAGCACGATAAAGACGGAGAAGGAGGGAGCGGTCCGCACCCCAAGAGGAGCGGGCAAGGAAGCGAATGACATTGAGTTTACAGAAACATCATACCTGCAGAAGTCTGATATGGAGCAGCCAAGTGAGCTTGTTGTCGAAAAGAAGACCCAGGAAACGAAACTGTGGGACCACAGGCAATTGTTGTGCATCGAGATAGAGCTCTGGATCAGGGTGGATCGTAGTACGTCGACAGAAGTTGACCACCGGCGATTTTAAAGGAGAGAATTGAAACCTGTGTGAGAGGCACGCCGTATAGCTCCCTGGAGCTGCCACTCTGCAAAGGCCATCGAAGAGGAACTAATTCAAATGCAGAAATCATCCACATACAGGGCGGGGGCGACCAAAGGACCGACAAAGGCCACACGTCCATCGATAGCAATGAGGAAAAGAAGCACACTCAGTACAGAGCCCTGTGGGATGCCCGTCTCCTGGGTCCGTGGAGAACCTAAAACAGTACCAACCCGAACCCTGTATGACCGATGGGACAGGAACTGGCGGATAAAAATCGGGAGTCGGCCCCGAAGACCCCACTGATGAAGTGTAAGTAAGATGTGATGGCGCCAGGCCGTGTCATAGGCCTTGCGAAGGTCAAAAAATACTGCAACCAAATGGCGGCGCTGGGAAAAAGCCTGCCGAACTGCGGATTCCAAGCGAAGTAAATGATCGATCGGAGACCATCCCTCTTGGAAGCCACACTGGTAAAGGGGATATAGATCCCGAGATTCGAGGACCCAATTGAGCCGACAGGCTACCATCTGTTCAAGTAACTTCCAAACAACGTTGGCCAGACTAATTGGCCGATAGCTGTCAACAAATAGGGGGTTCTTACCAGGCTTAAGGACAGGAACCACGATGCTATCCCTCCACTGAGAAGGGAAGTCACTCTGGAGCCAGATACGGTTAAACACCTGGAGAAGATGTTGCCATTGTGGAGCACTAAGATGTTGAAGTAGTTGGTTATGAATGGAGTCTGGGCCAGGAGCCGTATCGTGAGAAGAAGAAAGTGCGGAAAGAAATTCCCATTCAGTAAAAGGTTCGTTGTAAGATTCTGACTGACAGGGGGTAAAACATAGGGTGGAAGCTTCGGCCCCCTGTTTCCAGTGAAGGAAAGCAGCTGGGTAGGAGGCTGATGCTGATGCCACTGCAAAATGGGTCGCAAGATGTTCTGCACGAATCAACGGGTCCATACAAAGGCCATCTGGGAGGTGATGGCCTGGAAGGGTGGACTGCCGATGGCAACCTTGGAGAAAGCGAAGTGTAGCCCATACTCGTGACATAGAGACAGTAGAACCGAGGGCAGAAACAAATCGTTCCCAACATATCCATTTGCTCCGTTTGATTAAATAACGGGCTTTAGCGCGAAGGTAATAAGGCTGGCAACGGATGGGTGCCTCATAAGGTGTTGCAAAGCTCGACGGCGATCACGGGTGGCAATAGCAATGGCCGTACTCCACCATGGGACTTGCCGGCGACGAAATGCTCCATATGAGCGCGGGACAGCAAGGCTAGCAGCGCGAACAACCGCGTCCGACACGTCACGTAGGACGTCATCAATACAACCCGACAAATGTGGAGAAAACACGACCTGTGCAGTGTATAGAGGCCAATCAGCGTGTTGGAAAGACCAACGAGGGAACCTGTCCATCGGAGAGCGGGAAGGGAGAGAGAGAATCAACGGGAAATGGTCACTATCACAAAGGTCGTCGTGTGGCGACCAGTGTAATGAAGGGAGGAGAGAGGGAGAAGAAAGAGAAAGATCAATGGCAGAAAACGTACCATGACCAGCACTGAAATGAGTAGGGGAGCCATCATTAAGAAGGCACAAGTCGTGGTCTGTAATAAACTGACCTAAGAGAAGACCTCATCTAGATGGAAATACACTGCCCCACAAGGGGTGATGAGCATTAAAACCCCTTAGAAGGAGGAAGGGAGGAGGAAGTTGCTAAAGAAGGGCAGTTAAGGCAGCAGGTGTAAGAGTCCTGTCAGGAGGGAGATAAAGATTGCAGACCGTGACCTCAGAGCCCAGGTGGACCCTGACAGGAACCGCTTCCAATGTAGTTTGAAGAGGAATCCACGTGCTAGCAAAGTCTGAATGGACCAATGTACAAACGCCACCAGAAGCCCGCAGGGGTACGACCCGATTTCGACAGACAACACGGAACCCACAGATGGTCAGTGAGTGATCTTCAGTAAAATGAGATTCCTGTAGAACCACACAAGCTGCAGAGTAAGACGAAATAAGGGATTTCAATTCCGAAAGGTAACGGTAGTATCCATTACAATTCCATTGGATAATCCCAGGACGATGATTTAAATGGGGGTTGAACAGTCTTATGCCAGTCATACCGCCAGATCACCACCCATCACCGACAAGGAGGGGGCGACATCCATGAACGACAGGTCAGAATCTGGTTGTGAAGCCGGTGATGGGACCTCTGGTGACACCAGAGGCTCTTTGTCCCGAGACTTATGTTTCTTCTTCTTTTCTGTTTGAGATCGAGGAGGGCTGTGTGGCATAAAAGAACCAGCTGCAGCAAGATTGGGAACAGAAAGAGATCGGGTTACCTGGGGGCCGACAGACTGCGGTTCTCGCGGTCGTCGCGTGGCAGCAGACCTTTGGCCTGGAAGGTGCCGGGAAGGGGCATCCCGGGAGGGGCGCCCTTGGCCGGCAGACGCCGAAGGAGTGGGACACTTCTCTGGCTGGGGAGGGGGAGCAGCGCCCAGAGGAGAAGGTGTGGGAGCCGCAGGGGAGGGGGGGGGGGGGAGGAGAGGGGTCCGGGACTGGGGTAAGGAAGGGGGAGGAAGGAGTGAAGATGTAACTAAAGCATAACTAGACGTCATGGACACAGGGTGAAGACGGGTATACTTCTTACGAGCCTCTGTGTAGGTTAAACGATCAAGTGACTTATACTCCTGTATCTTCTTTTCCTTCTTATATACTGGGCAATCTGGTGAACGTGGACAATGATTGCCATGACAATTAACACACACAGGAGGGGGAACACAGGGACTCCCCTCATGGAGTGGACATCCACAGTCACCACAGAGAGGGGCCTGCAAGCAGCAGGAACAATTGTGCCCAAAACGCAAGCACTTAAAACACCTCATAGGAGGTGGGATGTATGGCTGCACATCACATCAATAAACCACTTTCTCAGGGAGGGTATCCCCTTCAAAGGCCAGGATAAAGGCACCAGTATCAATGCGATTGTTCTTACGACCCTTCTTCACATGCCGAACAATGTGAACACCTCGCCGTCCGAGAATGTCCCGAAGTTCATCAGTTTGAAGGATGAGGTTCCTGTGAAAAATCACACCTTGAACCATATTAGAGACTGGTGGGGTGTAATGGACACAGGAATTGTGCCAAGATGGGTACAGGCTCGAAGGGCCGCAGACTGGGCAGCTGAAGCAGTTTTGATCAGCAGCGAATCCGACCACATCTTGCTCAGGGAGTCCACTTCGTCAAACTTGTCTTCAATGTGTGCCACAAAAAATAAAGGTTTGGTATTGGTGAAAGTATCCCCATCATTCCTGATGCAAACCAGATAGCGGGGGAAAGGCTTTGCCTCTAGCCGACGGGCCTGACTCTCACGGAAGGGAAGGCCGAAGGGGCAGGAGAAGCAGCACTAGAAGAATCAGATCCACACAAAGAGATGGCCACAGACGAACGACCAATGCCGGGAGTTCCGATGCTCCAGGATGACGAGCAACCACTCCAAGGCTTGCATGAGGAGGTCACAGCTCAGGTATCAGAAGTGTGATCCCTGTGTGTTCAGGGGGCTCAACCAAAAGGGTACATACTGACCCCACCACATTGGCTGGCTACCGTGCTGGCTATGCACCCTAGCATCAGACAACGACGTGAAAGAAAAGGTGGAATGAAGAAGGAGGGCAAACGTCGGAGACACTAGGTAAGGTGCTCTTCCCCAAATGGCTCACATTACGGAAGAGAAATTTAATAATGGAAGTCAAACCCTAGAGGGAGACCAGGGAGTCCAAAAGGAGGAGGTGATTACGCAACAAAGCTAAATTGCAAAACTAACATAACCAGGAGGATAGCGGGGGCCAGCATAAGTAAGGACACCATGAGAGGGAGAGGAGAGGGCGAGAGGGAAGGAGCAAGGAGAGGAAAGGAGGGAAAGGGGAAGGAAATGCAGCCCTGGAAAGAAGGAAGGCTGCAATAGCTCGGGGCCCCGTGCTCGCCACGCACGTATCCACAAAAGAGTTGCGGATCCCTTGGGGTGGCCAAATGGTTAAAGGCGCTACAGTCTGGAACCGCGCGACCGCTACGGTCGCAGGTTCGAATCCTGCCTCGGGGATGGATGTATGTGATGTCCTTAGGTTAGTTAGGTTTAAGTAGTTCTAAGATCTAGGGGACTGATGACCTTAGAAGTTTAGTCCCATAGTGCTCAGAGCCATTTGAACCATTTGATCCCCTGAGGGGGGAGTTTGGAAGATGACGCTGGTTTCGCCAAGATGTGGTTCATACAAGACGGAACTCGATTCCACCGAAGCAGGAGTGTTTGATCTCCTGGAAGAACCCATTGGGGACCGCATTCTGGCTCTGGGATACCCAGAAGCCAGTTGCATGGATATCTATTGAGAAGCCACTTGCATGGATATCTATTGGTCGGCATGTTCTCCAGATATGAACACGTGCGACGCCAGATTTGCACGTGGTCGCCATAACTATACCTGAATTTTTCCAGCGTAAATCAGGTCCACTTTAAGGCATTAGAATGTCTACCAAGTTTCACTGCCATACGATAATTACAGCCCGCGCTGGAGCTCTGTGAGTCCTTTAATTGTAACGACGAGGTACTTATTTTTATTTATTTTATTTTATTTATTTTTTTATTTATTTGATATGTGTGAAATGTCAGTGAGCAAAATTGCTATTAAGGTTGGTCCGTAGGTGTGGAACGACCATTGTATAACAAAAACAGGTGGACAAACCGAAATTTAATGTGGGATGAGACGTGAGAGGGAAGAAACGTGTGAGACTGTTACCAACAGAGGTGCCAATTTGGAAGCTGCCATCCTGGATGTGACTTGTAATATTCAAGTGGAAAGTGGGTCATGTAACATATCAAATAGACAGACAATTACTGAAAAATAAAACCAATGGTTTTTTTAGTTTGAGTAACTTTATTTATTCTGTAGTTTTGCTGCAGCTGGTGCAGAGTTTTTGAAACCAAATCAAAGCTGCAGGATATGCTAGACGCGTTGCTCGGAATGTTGTAAAGTTGTTACCCCCTTCACCCATTCCTCGTGGATTTTAAGCAAAACGTGCACTGGAATGTGAGCACAAGCATCACCAATTCGGTCCTTGAGGTCTGTAAGGTTCTGATCTGCATCGCATACACGACGGCCTTCACATGTACGCAAAGATAGAAATCTAACGCACACAGATCTGGAGAACGTAGTCGTCTACGACCTACCAGTCTCCGAAGAAACTGGATATCCAGATATACGCGGCCAGCTAGCCAGAAAGAAGATGGACCATCGTCGTGTTGAAAGCTGGAAATGCCGCGTCTTCAGACAACAGAGACGGCAGCACACCTTCATTTCACAACTGGATACAACCGCCTGCTGTTAATGTTCCTTAAAGGAAGAAGTATCGAACGTTACGATAATGGCAACTACATCCGATGGATGCATCCAACCAAGATTAAAGTATAACATGTAACATCTGTTTTTCTGTTAATTTACCTGTCTGTTGACATAGAAGTTAGCTTCGTCTGTGAGCAGTCTATCTTAGTGGAAACGACGGTTTTAGTTCAGTTTGCGTGGCAGCCATTCTCCAAACGGAACCCGATGACCTACATTTGCATTTTGCATTTTATTAGCGTGTCATTTATGTAGGGCCAACATTATCATTATTGATGTTCAGCTAACCCGTATTTCGGCACGTACTGCGATATGGACTCATACTGAACGATGCCGCACCATCGGTTGATGTTTCTTCAAACGTGGCCGTTTTCGATCGTTCAGCCTTAATTTCGACGGTGACAGAACCTGTTTCATGGAATTTCGCGGAAATTTCACTTCCGCTCTGTGAATAATAGGGAATCAGTCTGGGTGGCGTTAGCTAGGATCCTATGCGATAATACGGGGGCTGCTCTATCCAAGACTATCACAGTGCGATCGCTTTGTCTTAACGCCATCAGCTATCACGTTACCTCTAAAGAAGAAACTTTAGCCTTAACTCGAAATTGAACGATGATACACTCAAATGAAAAACGCCTTTGATTTACACGTGTAATGCTGTGTCTGTTTCAAGTGTCACATGACCCCTTTTCCTTTAAAAATTACGAGTCGCATCCAAGATTGACGAGGTTTTCTCCTTCTCCCATCTCATAATTTGCAACTTTAAATTTCTCTTTATTCACTTCTTTTCGTTTTAGAAGCTTGCTGCCACTCCTATGGATCACGCAGTATGGTGATTTCTCTGATAAACGGCAATGTCCCACAGCACTGGATTCTGTAGGCGTGGCGAAACCAGCTTCTGTAGAAGAGACCACCCGTATGGGAAATAGATGGGTTCTATAGCTTAAAAATCTGTAAGGCACTAACTGGATGGTTCTCAGAGAAGACCGGAACGTCGTGGTAAACCAGAATGAGTTGGTGTTAACCATTTCAATGCTGAGTCTGCCATAACAGAGTGCATATCCGTGTGCGGCCGGGACGGCACACATGGTAGCACCCGCCGTGCTGAACATGATATGGCCCTGAGCGGAGGTGAGTCTTCAACATCGCTTACTCTTCTATATTTATTCTCGCCAATAAGATCTTAAAATTGATTGTACTTTGTGTATTCTTTATTCTTGAAGTTCCTGAAACTAGATTACATCGCAAAGAAGCATGTTCCATCAAGTTCTTTTGGGTGATATATTTCGGAACAAGGCACAACACCAAGACCCACGTCACACTGTTTACAGCAGTAATGCGATTACGTTCGTTTCCTTTAATTCGTGCTGCATGCCAATCGTCTCCTTACAAATCCGTGTTGTTTTACTGACGATAAAACGGTACTTGGAAGCTCCCTTTCTCGGAGCCACAGTGAATTCCCCTCGTCTGTTCGATGACCTCTTGATGTTTTCCGCTCTAAGCAGGATATCTCTTAAATCTCGCGAACGATGCTAAGATGAAATCCGATGAGAAAATTATTGAACTATTCTTTTCGATGTCAGCTTAAAATTTAGCAATAAGGCGTGGAAAAATGTTTTTTGTACTGTTTCAGTGTTTTGACGAACACGATCCGTTGAGCTAAGAACCATGTAGTATTTGTGCACTGCACCCATGAACACTGCACCTAAGGGCTCGTTGTAATCCAAAATACATTTAGTTTAAATTTTTTAGTATTAGTTAGTTGGTCCATTTTCATAACTGATTTCACTGTAGCTATGTGGCATATCGTCAATATATACACGTCTCTTCTGTCATGTCACTTCAAACCCATCTTAGTGACTGTTGACCTAAATTCCATCTTAACTCTTTGCACTTTCACTTCAATTATTGCGTACCTTTCTGTTCCTGTGAACTGTACCTACTGCATTTGTTCTTCCTTCATGCAAGTAATAGTAGAGAGATGGGCTTGTGTCAATTTTCAACATGTTGCACGTGTTTTGCAGCGTGCATTTACTAAGAACTCTTCGAAACGTATATGTCCTAGGTTAACACTCCTGGAACGCTCAACTCCTGTCGCATATTTATACGTCATTAGCGTTGGATGCGCGACAAAGGTACTCAGATATATATGTCGCCAGCAGCTAAAGCGTAAAACACATTTTATGTATAGGTATCTGGAACACAAGAGGAGGTTTTAATACAAAGAAATCAGAGCTTACAGAAAATTGAAAAAAATATAAATAGCCTATTGCCGTAATAACAGAAACAAAGAGAGGAACACAAGATTTAAGTGACTGCATATTAATTTAAAATGGAGTAGAACAAATGCAACGAGCAGTGAGTGCAGTAAATATTCTTATAGAAGAGAAATAGAAAAGAAAGTTAGATTTCTATGACTATATAAAAGAAGGGAAGTTATTCCTAAATTTAAAATTGTAATCCTCACTCCATGAACCATGGACCTTGCCGTTGGTGGGGAGGCTACCGTGCCTCAGCGATACACATAGCCGTACCGCAATCACAACGGAGGAGTATCTGTTGAGAGGCCAGACAAACGCGTGGTTCCTGAAGAGGGGCAGCAGCCATTTCAATAGTTTCGGGGGCAACGGTGTAGATGATTGACTGATCTGTCCGGCCTTGTAACACTAACCAAAACGGCCTTGCTGTGCTGGTACTGCGAACGGCTGAATGGAAGGGGAAACTACAGCCTTAATTTTTCCCGGTGGCATGCAGCTTTACTGTATGGTTAAATGTTGATGGTGTCCTCTTGGGTAAAATATTCCAGAGGTAAAATAGTCACTCACTAGGATCTCCGGGCGGGGACTACTCAGGAGGACGTCGTTCTTAGGAGAAAGAAAACTGGCGTTCTACGGATAGGAGCGTGGAATGTCAGATCCATTAATCGGGCAGGTAAGTTAGATAATTTAAAAAGGGAAATGGATAGGTTAAAGTTAGATATAGTGGGAGTTAGTGAAGTTCGGTGGCAGGAGGAACAAGACTTCTGGTCAGGTGAATACAGGGTTATAAATACAAAATTAAATAGGGATAATGCAGGAGTAGGTTTAATAACGATTAAAAAATACAGGAGTGCGGGTAAGCTACTACAAACAGCCTATTGAACGCATTATTGTGGCCAACATAGACACGAAGCCCACCCCTCCCACAATTAGTACAAGTTTATGTGCCAACTAGCTCCCCAAATGATCAAGAGATCGATGAAATGTATAATGAGATAAAATAAATTATTCAGGTAGTGAAAGGAGACGAAAATGTAATTTTAAGTGGTGACTGGAATTCGACAGTAGGGAAAGGAAGAGAAAGAAACGTAGTAAGTGAATATGGAAAGGGGATAAGAAATGAAAGGGATGCCAGGTGGTAGAATTTTGCACAGAGCATAACTTTATCATAGCTAACACTTGGTTCAAAATCATGAAAGAAGGTTGTGTACATGGAAGAGGTCGGGAGATACTGGAAGGTTTCAGATAGATAATATAATGGTAAGACAGAGATTTAGGAACCAGGTTTTAAACTGTAAGACATTTTCAGGTGCAGAAGTGGACTCTGACCACAATCTATTGGTTATGAACTGTATATTAAAACTGAAGAAACTGCAAAAAGGTGGGAATTTGAGGAGATGGGACCTGGATATACTGAAAGAACCAGAGGTTATAGAGAGTTTCAGTGAGAGTATTGGGGAACCACTGACAAGAATGGGGGAAAGAAATACAGTAGAAGAAGAATGGGTAGCTTTGAGAGATGAAATAGTGAAGGCGGCAGAGGACTAATAAGGTAAAAAGACGAGGGCTAGTATATATCCTTGGGTAACAGAAGATATATTGAATTTAACCGATGAAAGGAGAAAATATAAAGATGCAGTAAATGAAGCTGGAAAAAAGGAATACAAATGTCTCAAAAAAGAGATCGACAGGAAGTGCAAAATGGCTAAGCAGGGATGGCTAGAGGACAAATGTAAGGATGTAGAGGCATATCTGACTAGAGGTAAGATAGATACTGCCTAAAAGAAAATTAAAGAGACCTTTGGAGAAAAGAGAACCAGCTCAGATGGAAACCCAGTTCAAGCAAAGAAGGGAAAGCAGAAAGGTGGAAGCAGTATATTAAGGGTCTATACAAGGGCGATGAACTTGAGGACAATATTATGAAAATGGAAGGGGATGTAGATGAAGACGAAATGGGAGATATGATACTGCGTGAAGAATTTGACAGAGTACTGAAAGACCTAAGTCGAAACAAGGACCCGGAAGTAGATAACATTCCATCAGAACTACTGACAGCCTTGGAGAGCCAGCCCTGACAAAACTGTACCATCTGGTGAGCAAGATGTATGAGACAGGCGAAATACCATCAGACTTAAAGAAAAATATAATAATTTCAATCCCAATGAAAGCATGTGTTGACAGATGTGAAAATTACCGAACTATCAGTTTAATAAGTCACGCCTGCAAAATACTAATACGAATTTCTTACAGACAAATGGAAAAACTGATAGAAGCCGACCTCAGAGAAGATCAGTTTGGATTCCGCAGAAATGATGGAAAACGTGAGACGTAACTGACCCTAAGACTTATCTTAGAAGATTGGTTAAGGAAAGGAAAATCTATGTTTCCAGCATTTGTAGACTTAGAGAAAGGTTTTGACAAAGTTGACTGGAATACTCTCTTTCAAATTCTGAAGGTGTCAGGGGCAAAAAACAGGGAGCGAAAGGCTAGGAAGCAATGGCTGGGAACGGTGTGAGGCAGGGCTGTAACCTATCCCCGATGTTATTCAATCTGTATATTGAGCAAGCAGAAAAGGAAACAAAAGAAAAATATGGAGTAGGAATTAAAATCCATGGATAAGAAATAAAATCTTTGATGTTTGCCGATGACACTGTAATTCTGTCAGAGACAGCAAAGGACCTAGAATGGTCGTTGAACGGAATAGACAGTGTCTTGAAAGAGGAATATGAGATGAACATCAACGACTTCAAAACGAGGATAATGGAATGCAGTCGAATTAAAGGGGGTGATTCTGAGGGAATTAGATTAGGAAATGAGACACTTAAAGTAGTAAACGAGTTTTGATGTTTGAGGTAGAAAATAACTGATGGTGGTCGAAGTAGAGAGGATATAAAATGTAGACTGGCAGTGGCAAAGAAAGCGTTTCTGAAGAAGAGAAATTTGTTAACATCGAGTATAGATTTAAGTGTGAGGAAGTCGTTTCTGAAAGTATTTGTATGGAGAGTAGCTATGTATGGAAGTGAAACGTGGACGATAAATAGTTTAGAAAAGAAGAGAATAGAAGCTTTCGAAATGTGGTGCTACAGAAGAATGTTGAAGATTAGATGTGTAGATCACATAACTAATGATGATGCATTGAATAGAATTTGGGAGAAGAGGAGTTTGTCGCACAACTTGACTAGAAGAAGGTATCGGTTGGTAGGAAATGTTCTGAGGCATCAAGGGATCACCAATTTAGTACTTGACTACAGCGTGGAAGGTAAAATTCATAGAGGGAGACCAAGAGATGAATACACTAAACAGATTCAGAAGGATATAGGTTGCAGTAGGTACTGGGAGATGAAGAAGCTTGAACAGGATAGAGTAGCATGGAGAGTTACATCAAACCAGTCTCTGGACTGAAGACCACAACAACTACAACAATCGATAATAAGATGACCTCTAAATTTGGAGATATTCATGAATTAAGTGGAATGATTTAGGCTCTGATAACTTCCTAGTTACTTCAAAGACTTACTTCAAAGACTGAAATATGTACAAGATGACAGAAATTGACTAATGTAAAGAAAACCCTGAGCCAAAACCTGAAACTTAAACTTCTACATGAGGACAGCATTTTTATTTCATTTTACTCTTTTTTAAACCATCAGTCTTCTGACTGATTTGAAGCGGTCCGCCATAAATTCCTCTCTTATGCGAACCTCTTCAGACCAGCACTTGCACCCTACGTTCTCAATTATTTGCTGGATGTATTCCAGTCTCTGTCTTCCTCTACAGTTTTTACCCCCTACAGCTCTCTCTAGTACAGTTGAATTTATTCAAATGGTTCAGATGGCTCTGAGCACTATGGGACTTAACATTTGAGGTCATCAGTACCCTAGAACTTAGAACTACTTTAACCTAAATAACCTAAGGACATCACACGCATCCATGCCCGAGGCAGGATTCGAACCTGCGACCGTAGCAGTGGCGCGATTCCGGACTTACGCGCCTATAAGCGCTCGGCCACCACGGCCGGCAGTTGAATTTATTCCATCATGTCTTAAGACATGTTCTGCCATCCTGTGCAATCTCCTTGGCAGTGTTTTCCATATGTTTCTTTACTCGCCGATTCTGCAGAGAACCTTCTAATTCCCTACCTCATAAGAAAGCGTACGGAATTTGTATCAACAAAAACTAAATATGAACCGCAAATGGTTGAAACTAAGGTTAAAATTGGAGGATAATCATAACGATTAAAATCGTCAATGTTGAAAATAGCTAACGAGCAATTAGAGAAAAGTAAAGTATCATGCCGAATAAGGGGTCTGAAAATATGGTGTTCAGAAAAATCGTAAATATTAAAGGAAAACAAAATGCCATTTAGCAAACATGGACGACAGAAACAGAAATAAGTAATAGAGTACAGGCTTTCACGGCAGGTATTTTCGTTCTTGTCGGTATTTGTTTTTTCAGGCATTAGGCAGTAGTGCAAGGAAAACTATCCTCCTAAAGTTTAGTCTTCCACTGCTGGAGATGTTATCAAAGGTTTTAATGACTCAAAAAGCAGTGTCAAACAAGCTTAGGAAGCCGAACTGTTTACACGTATCCAAGCAACGATCGGTTCGTGACGTCATCAAGCCGCTGCCTCAGATCTCAGCATCGGGCCCACGTGTGTTATGGAGTTTGTAGTGACGCTGTCTGTTTTATTGAGCGCTGGGACCATGGTGTCACCAGATTACTTTCTCTGACACTGTGGCTTCAGTAAGATCTAACCACCGCTACGTTACGATGTACAGAGAGGCTAAAGCAACCCAAAAACAGAAAAACCACTTTAACAAGAAAGAAGAAGCTTTGAGGAGAGGAGGAGATAAGTATTTAACGTCGCGGCGACAACGAAGTCACTAGAGACGGAGCTTAGGAAATCGCCGGTCCCTTTCAAAGGAACCACCCCTCC
This sequence comes from Schistocerca serialis cubense, assembly GCF_023864345.2. Taxonomy (NCBI): domain Eukaryota; kingdom Metazoa; phylum Arthropoda; class Insecta; order Orthoptera; family Acrididae; genus Schistocerca; species Schistocerca serialis. Next base: position 706,327,759 of record NC_064638.1, read on the forward strand.
ATTCGCAGAAGTAGTCGAGAGAAAGCACAGAAAACCAAAATCAGGTTGGCAGGACGTGGCTTTGATCCGTCGTCCTCCCGGCTGCGACTTAAGCATTGATATTAGATAAGTTGTCGGCCTTATTGCTAAATAAATCAAACATCACCAAGTCTTCACCACTACAAGATCTATAACACATGTCAGTGGGATTCCACAATCTTAGGTGGAGGTCTCATTACGTCAAAAACCTTCTGTTATGTGCCTATTTTTAAACAGTTTGGCTTGCTGAGCTTGTTTGCGACTGCAGCTGTTATTGAGTTGTTAAAGTCTCTGATGATGTCTCCGGCATTGAAAGACGAAAAGTTAGGCAGACAGTTACACCTTGGACGACAGCCTAATGTCCAAAAAACAAATATCAGCAAAAACAGAAAAAAATCATCATCATCATCATTTAAGACTGATTATGCCTTTCAGCGTTCAGTCTGGAGCATAACCCCCCTTATACAGTTCCTCCATGATCCCCTATTCAGTGCTAACATTGGTGCCTCTTCTGATGTTAAACCTATTACTTCAAAATCGTTCTCAACCGAATCCAGGTACCTTCTCCTCGGTCTGCCCCGACTCCTCCTACCCTCTACTGCTGAATCCATGAGTCTCTTGGGTAACCTTGCTTCTCCCATGCGTGTAACATGACCCCGCCATTTAAGCCTGTTCGCCCTGACTGCTACATCTATACAGTTCATTCCCAGTTTTTCTTTGATTTCCTCATTGTGGACACCCTCCTGCCATTGTTCCCATCTACTAGTACCTGCAATAATCCTAGCTACTTTCATATCCGTAACCTCAACCTTGTTGATAAGGTAACCTGAATCCACCCAGCTTTCGCTCCCATACAACAAAGTTGGTCGAAAGATTGAACGGTGCACAGATAACTTAGTCTTGGTACTGACTTCCTTCTTGCAGATGAGAGTATATCGTAGCTGAGCACTCACTGCATTAGCTTTGCTACACCTCGCTTCCAGTTCTTTCACTATGTTGCCATCCTGTGAGAATATGCATCCTAAGTACTTGAAACAGTCCACCTGTTCTAACTTTGTTCCTCCTATTTGGCACTCAATCCGTTTATATTTCTTTCCCACTGACATTACTTTCGATTTGGAGATGCTAATCTTCATACCATAGTCCTTACATTTCTGATCTAGCTCTGAAATATTACTTTGCAAACTTTCAATCGAATCTGCCATCACAACTAAGTCATCCGCATATGCAAGACTGCTTATTTTGTGTTCACATATCTTAATCTCACCCAGCCAGTCTATTGTTTTCAACATATGATCCATAAATAATATGAACAACAGTGGAGACAGGTTGCAGCCTTGTCTTACCCCTGAAACTACTCTGAACCATGAACTCAATTTACCGTCAACTTTAACTGCTGCCTGACTATCCATGTAAAGACCTTTAATTGCTTGCAAAAGTTTGCCTCCTATTCCATAATCTTGTAGAACAGACAATAACTTCCTCCTAGGAACCCGGTCATATGCCTTTTCTAGATCTATAAAGCATAGATACAATTCCCTGTTCCACTCATAACACTTCTCCATTATTTGCCGTAAGCTAAAGATCTGGTCCTGACAACCTCAAAGAGGCGTAAACCCACACTGATTTTCATCCAATTGGTCTTCAACTAATACTCGCACTTTCCTTTCAACAATACCTGAGAAGATTTTACCCACAACGCTGATTAAAGAGATACCTCTATAGTTGTTACAATCTTTTCTGTTTCCATGTTTAAAGATTGGTGTGATTACTGCTTTTGTCCAGTCTGATGGAACCTGTCCCGACTCCCAGGCCATTTCAATTATTCTGTGTAGCCATTTAAGACCTGACATTCCACTGTATTTGATGAGTTCCGACTTAATTTCATCCACCCCAGCCGCTTTATTGCACTGCAATCTATTGACCATTTTTTCCACTTCCTCAAATGTGATCCTATTTCCATCATCATTCCTATCCCATTCTACCTCGAAATCTGAAACATTACTGATCGCATTTTCACCTACATTGAGCAACTCTTCAAAATATTCCCTCCATCTGCCCAAGGCATCCACAGGATTCACCAGCAGTTTTCCTGACCTGTCCAAAATACTTGTCATTTCCTTCTTACCTCCCTTTCGAAGACTGCTAGTTACACTCCAGAATGGTTTTCCAGCAGCTTGACCCATAGTCTCCAACCTGTTTCCAAAGTCTTCCCACGATTTCTTCTTGGATGCTGCAATTATCTGTTTGGCTTTGTTTCTTTCTTCAACATAACTTTCTCTGTCTACCTGGGTTCTGGTTTGTAGCCATTTTTGATACGCCTTCTTTTTCCTTTTACAAGCTGCCTTGACTGTATCATTCCACCAAGCTGTTTGCTTCATCCTGCTTTCACACACTACTGTTCCAAGACATTCTTTAGCCACTTCTAGTACTGTGTCCCTGTACCTTGTCCATTCCTTTTCCAATAACTGTAATTGACTACATTCAACTAACTGGTACCTTTCTGAGATCGCTGTTATGTACTTGTGCCTGATTTCCTTATCCTGAAGTTTCTCCACTCTTATCCTCCTACAAATGGACCTGACCTCCTGCACTTTCGGCCTCACAATCCCAATTTCACTGCAGATTAAATAACGATCAGTGTCATCAAAGAATCACCTGAATACACGTGTGTCCCTCACAGCCTTCCTGAATTCCTGATATGTTATTATATAGTCAATGACAGATCTGGTTCCCCTGCCTTCCCAAGTATACCGGTGAATGTTATTATGTTTAAAAAAGGAGTTTGTGATTACTAAGCCCATACTGGCACAGAAATCCAAGAGTTGTTTCCCGTTCCTGTTGGCCTCCATATCCTCTCCAAATTTACCCATAACCTTTTCATACCCTTCTGTTCGATTTACAATCCTGGCGTTAAAATCACCCATGAGCAGAACACTGTCCTTGTCCTTTACTCTAACAACTACATCACTGAGTGCCTCATAAAAACTATCCATATTATCTTGATCTGTCCCTTCACAATGCGAATATACTGACACAATCCTAATTTTCTTGCTAGACACTGTCAAATCTATCCATATCAGTCGTTCGTTTACATACCTTATTGCAACTACGCTGGGTTCCATTTCTTTCCTGATGTAAAGCCCTACACCCCATTGTGCTATTCCTACTTTGACTCCTGACAGGTAGACCTTGTATTTTCCCACTTCCTCTTCTTTCTCACCCCTTACCCGAATGTCACTAACAGCTAAAACGTCCAGCCCCATCTTACTTGCAGCCTCTGCCAGCTCTACCTTCTTCCCAGAGTACCCCTCATTGATATTAATAGCTCCCCATCTCATTACCATTTGTTTGCCAAGTCGTATCTTTGGAGTCCCTGGTTTGTCAGTTAGAGGTGGGACTCCGTCGCCTCCAAAGGTCCGAGGCATTTTGCTCTGATTGTTGCCAGCATGATATTTAAAGTACCAGGGAAGCAGGTTGCTAGCCTTACTTGCCCCGAGTCCCATTGGGTTTTACCCCTAACGGCTGAGGGACTAACCGGTGGATTTGGTAGTCTTTGCCGTATGAGCACAAAGGTGACCACGACTCAGAATATGTCCGAGATGCCCAGCCTTATTCCAAAGTAACTGGTATCCCGACTGTCGGGAACACTTACTTGGCCACTCATACGTTGCCCGTGGTTCTTCATGAACTAGGACATGACTACAGGAACCCACACCATGAACCACACAGGAAAAAAAATTTCACAAAAAAATAAAAAGATATTGTAAAGTATCCTGAGAAAGATTAATTGATAATGTTGATCAAGACATTCACGAAATACAGAATACAACTTCTATGTGATAAAATTACCAAGAATCTACGAGAATGAAAACTTTTTCTAAGTTCAAAATCGCCGGCATTCCCAACCACGCCGAAGTGTCGCCAGCCGTCAGCCGAGAAGCGTAAACATTTCAACATCGTTACTGTGTCAGGCAGAACAGCCGCCTCCCCACTCTTAGCAATTCAGCAGAAAACTGTATGAAGAGTACTGACAGAACCGCCATCGCTAACTAGGACACAACAACGGCCAGCAGGAGTTTGACTACTTGCAAGCAGTAAAGACCCTATAACAAGTTCGTTAAGCAAATGTAGCGGAACTAAAGACCGCCGAAGACTTGGGAAGAGTGGAATCAAGTCGGTTATTACGAATGACGTCGTAGACCAGACCCTATCCTCGGTGGCATAAATACTCTATTCCCACTAGTTTTTGGCACTCGATCAGTAGGATCGGTGGTATTCATGTTGTTCGCACTCGATTCTCTAGCTACGGTACAGTAATTTACAATAACATGTTGTGTGTGAGGTAGTTCCATTGTTTATCTTGCGCTTCCTGCCCTGCAAGAAGGTCACCACGACTGATGGAGTCCAGCATCCAGTACTGATGTCAGTGCGGCAGCTTGCGCTGATGGGTAGACGGAGGTTTTACTAACATCACTCCAGTCCAGGGTGGAAGTTGCCTTAAACTCCAGCGTCCAACGGGTCTGATGGACTATCGTAGTGGCGAGTTAGTTTCTGCATTCAGCGCGACCACGCGTCATCCGACATCGGAGTCCACCTGAGGGGAGAATGCGGGCAGTGGTCTAAGAGGGATGGAGAACTCCCCGAAACGGCTTGTGAGTCAGAACAGACACTTGTTCTCGCGGCCATCTCCGACAGCAGAGCTACTAACAGAGCGCGCCTACCTCGCCAGCAGGCGTCAAAACCGGCGCATCACGGAGTCGTCGGCTTGCTACTCGAAGCTGGAACAGCGAGTCCGCTATTGGATTCAGCGGATTCTTCTCCAGATTATGTAGCCGCCAGTCGGCGCAGAAGAAGCACCAACAATTTGTATTTTGAGCGATAAATTTAATAATTTTGAATATTATTATTGCGTCTGACGATACCGCACAGGTTCTCGAATAGCACAATGATGAACTGGTAGAGATTTCCAGCGGATCAGAGAGTGGTCGCTATGCAACGTTTAAACTTAGGAAATTTTGTGTTAGCAGAAGAGCCAAAACGTGTTACGAGTGGAGGCCGAAATGCACGCGTTTTAGCTCACGCAGGCTGGCGTGAGGAGGGGAAAACTATCCCGGCGTGAGGTCTGGAACATGACACGGAATGAGAATTCAGAAAGCGGACGTAATTAGTTTGATACTTAACTTTAATCCATTAAAGATGAACGTCGCTCTTGACGGTACATGATTCACAATATCTGTTCAGAATACATTCTCGAAGTGATTATAGTAACTGAATATGGCGCCTTGCTAGGTCGTAGCAAATGACGTAGCTGAAGGCTAAGCTAAACTGTCGTCTCTGTAAATGAGAGCGTATGTAGACAGTGAACCATCGCTAGCAAAGTCGGCTGTACAACTGGGGCGAGTGCTAGGGAGTCTCTCTAGACTAGACCTGCGGTGTGGCGGCGCTCGGTCTGCAATCACTGATAGTGGCGACACGCGGGTCCGACGTATACTAACGGACCGCAGCCGATTTAAAGGCTACCACCTAGCAAGTGTGGTGTCTGGCGGTGACACCACAGGAAACATACGAATAAAACGGAGAAAGATGCTGAAAAAACTACTGTAACAACAGAAAATCAATGCACACAACACTGCAGATGTTAAGCCCCGTAAAGCTCAGAGCAATTTGAACCATTTCTTTGTTACTGTTGGTGAGTTGTGATACACCTGCCAGCCTGATCCTGAAGGGCGGCCGATCTCGGTCGTAACGGCGTCCGGCCATTCGGCGTCCGCCGGTATTGGGCAGGTGTATTTGCTGCTATTACGTACAGAGGTGTGATTGCAACAAAATATGTCATAACAGACTACATAATCAGCAACATGGTGCACTTCGCATACTGCGGTCTCACTTGTCCATTGGTATTCATTTTCATTCCAGCAGACCGAACACCGCATTCCTCTTCCCGCCGCAACATCCGATTGTAATCTAGTAATGACAGCGGAATTCGGCAGAAGCTGCCTCTCTGAACAAATGCGCGTTTCATTCATTCTAACGACTTGTTTTGTAAATGACGGGTGTCCGTGGTGGCTTCATGGTTGCGGCGTTGTGTCCATTGAGGTTTCGTATTCGGCGTTTCTCTGAATGGCGCTGTACTACGGGCGGCGAAACCGCAGAGCACAAAGAGTTTGTATGTGTGCGCATGCAGAGCCACGTAGCTTGGTGTGTGTGTGTGTGTATGTGTGTGTGGAGTGAGAGAGGCCAGGGGAGGAGATTGACGCGGGTGCGGCCGACGTATCGGCACGGCAGCGACACCGTGCGCCCCCGCGCGGGCGGAGGATGAATTAATCAGGCCGCAGGCGGCGCGGCGCGACCAGAATACCGCAGCGTCGCCAGCAGTACTGCACGCGCGCTCAATTACATTAATTGCGGGGCGCTGCGCGGTGCGTCGCGGCGTGGCGTGGCCCTGCGGCCACTCCCGCACCCGTCGAAGATAATTTGTGGCTGGTGCGGCATCACCACCTCCCCCCCCCCCCCCCCTCCAAAAAAGCGACAATACCGCTCTGCTGAGATACGCTTTCAGCGGAAACACGAGCCTAGTACACTGCCGGCCATTAAAATTGCAGCATCAAAAAGCAGCATGCGACGAACGTCGAATTGGCTTGAAGAAAGGGGCATGCGTGGCTTATGCAAATGATTAGCATTCCAGTGAAATCGCGCGAAGTAGGTAGCAGTCCTCCTCCGTAGCTACGTGGTCATCGCAACTGACTGCCAAGTGGAGGACCCGGGTTTGATTCCCAGTATTACCAGAGACTTCTCCCTTAGTGGTAGCACTGGAACAGGGTGCAGTCACAAGGACAACACGACAAGCGTCATAACCCAATTTCCTAGAAACTTCGCTCGTTGACAGAGGGGTTGATATAAGCGAATACCTGTCTCGGCTTATCCGTAGATACTCGACCATTTAAAAAAAAAAATCGGCTGTCAAAGTTTTCAACGTGTTTTCGAGGTACTTTATGTGCCGCGAGATATCCTCAGACGTAATGGTGGCATAGTGGCTAGCGTCGTGGTTGCTTATTTTTGCGCCCCGTGTTTAAAACCCGATTGTTACTGTTATTTTTGTTTTCTATTTACATACCCATGTCTTTAGAATGTTTTACAGTGTATATTGATATAACGTTGTCCTTATTCGCCTACTAGTTGTATCTTAGATGAATCATTTTAAAAAAATGAGAAAATTATTTGAAATTGTTTTCTGGTGAAGCTCATCTAGTGTATCTTGATTCACAACCAATTGCAAGGGCAAATTTTCGGAAAAGCGATCCGTTATGCATGATTTGTCTCGAAATTATTGCCAACGTGCTAAATCTTCATCAATGTTAACGACGTTCTCTTCCCTAGTGAGATTCGTATAAAGGAACGTCACTGTGGCAAACTTGCCTTTGCGCGATTCTCGTGATTTTCGGAACATCTATGTTTCGAATGTTCCTACGATAGGTATTATCTTCCTAAACAATAAAGATACGAATAAAATATAAGAATTAACATCAGAATTGATATGAGAATGAAATATCTGAGCATGAGAAGTTAAAAAGATTGTAATCCGGCAACACATCACACACAGGTATAGTATTATATAATAAAGATATGACATTGTGAAACCCAATCCTAATTTTACAATTACTGTAATGCCCTTGTATTCCCTAATTTAATGAGAAACATTCTTGTAACACACTTCTACTGACACAAGTAGATAATTGAAAACAATACAAATAAATCAAAATAGAATAAATAAAAATAATAATAATATATTAAACACGGCGCGCAAATTTAATTGGCCGCCATGCTAACCACTAATTTCCTTATTGACCACTGACCCACCATTTCATCTTACAATATCATGCGGTAAAAGACACATGAAGACCTCGAAAACACCTCGAAAACTTTGAGCGTGGTTTTTTCAGATATGTCTATTACAGATAAGCAGAGACACGTGTTCGCTTGACTGGTAGCGGTGTGAATAGAATAACAAGATCTCGGATGCGAAGAAACAGCACACCAGTTGCTTTAAAAAACCGATTTTTAACGCAATTAGTGTGCTATTTCTTCAAATCGGCACTCTTCAAAAACAGCTGCTGAAAATTATAAACAAAAATATTGACGCTTGAAAAAAAAAATACACTTAAGTCGCCATTAACTGTTTCGGACAAATCCGACATGTGCCGACCGAACGACGGAACCATCGGACGCATTTTATTGTATTGTGCCACTTACATGCAGTTACCATTGTTAGTAGAGTGGTCATCGTGAAATGTGAACGTGCATCGTTTTCCTTTCAATTCTTGATTCTTGCTCTAAGGGGATAAGCAGGCTGCTAGCTTGTAGACATATAGAATATCAAATAATAAATGAATACTGAAGTATACAGATCTAAGACTGGCAGTATATTTACAATGTGGAGCCGATATTTTATAAGCTGGTACGTCGATATTTCGTCCGACGATATATCGATATATGGAGAGCCGATAATAATATTATTGTACATATCGATATATCGGATTTAACAGTCCCAGTATTTGGCATAATAATGGGGAGTGCCATTGGGTACACGAAGGGACTTCCTCCGGTTCGCAAATCCGATAATGTGGACAGCAGTGGTTACATTTATAGACTCTTAAGGCCGATAACCGTGCAATATTTTCGAAGTTTCCGTGCCGTTATATTTCAACATGATAACGTAAGATCGAGTTTACAGATACTATCCTGACATTCCTCGATACAGGAAGTTCTGATGTTGTCCTGGCCACAACGCTCTCCAGATATGTCACTTCGTGAATATATCTGATCACACGTTAGTGACGGACTGGTACGCCGTTTTCCCCAGACGTTAGGATAGATTACCTCTCACGTAGAGATAAGCTAGCATGGAATGGCCCATATCTGACACCCAAGCTCAATTCGACTCCATACCCCGCCAGGTTACAGCCGTTGTTGTTGCCAGAGGTGGCAGGTCTGTTCACCTCCTGTATACCGGAATTATATAAAAAATTATTCATGCATTATTCTTAATATATCGTGATAACCTTACGTACCTGAACGCCACCTTCGACTCAACGCTTCTCACATTAGGAATAGTTCAAAAGCCAGTAGCGCTTAAATACTGTTTACTCGGTAACCGGTTTCAACACACTTAGGGTGACATCATCGGATCTGTGAAGGTATAACTTGACAGGTTTGAGGGAGGGCTTACATGAGTTACACTGTATACATTACGAGTAGTACAGTACGAAATACCTGAATGTAGCTTAACATTTATAAGCCATTTGGATGTAACGATACATGAGGCAGACCAGCTGATATAAAATCATTGTCACAAAAACAAAAAACAACTGCTCTGATGGTCATTCTTTTCCATCATATATGTAAAACCGAAGTCACAAGATAAAACTATTTGGTACATGACCACTGCTCGACTAACAAACGGTCGGCATCACACAGCCCTATTCCGTGCCGGTTTACCTGCTGCGATTGTAGTGGTTCACAACCGGCCACTAGATAGCGCGGTCCCAGCAGTGCACACACAGTCCCACGGTATAACCACTCATTACTACTACAATACAACTGTACTATCATTGCTAATCAAATACCCATGCAAAGAACACTTTCGCATACACTTACTGTACATACTATACATGCTATGCGCACTATATATATTAAGAAGTACGTCAATTACAAAGACATCTGAAGCAGACGCCCGGGGTGGCCGTGCGGTTCAAGGCGTTTCAGTCTGGAACCGCGCGACCGCTACGGTCGCAGGTTCGAATCTTTCCTCGGGCGTGGATGGGTGTGAAGTCCTAGGTTAGTTAGGTCTAAGTAGTTCTAAGTTCAAGGGGACTGATGACCTCAGAATTTAAGTCCCACAGTGCTCAGAGCCACATCTGAAGCAAAGGAATTATCCGTACTAGCGCCATACAAAACTACGTATTATTATTTACCCTTATTCATATATGGAAGCCAGGAATTTACACGTAGCAAGCTGTTCGTAACGTGACTTAGATACAATGTGACGAGTGATTAAAACCTATACGCTCGGCTTTATATGCATGGGCACTATGGTCTTAGGTATTATAAACGATAAAAAAATACTAACGTGCTATAAAAGGCTCTCACCATCTATACACTCATTATGAACGTAGTACGGACCGATTACGAAAACCTGCATAGGCACATGATATTAAGGAAGGCCAGGTCAGAAGCAAACCGATGGGGCAAGATGCACAGCCACTCCACGTGCGCTCCCATCGGCATGGAACTCGTTCCGTCCATTCAACTCACCGAATGGGGAGTAATGGAAAATATGTTACTACGATACCAAGAAAACATAAAAACGTAACCAATAACTGACCTCAGCAGTACTCTACAGGTGGTTTTCCGAGCATAACAGATACACAACACCCATCATAGTTTGTGAATAGGCCGCACTGGATCTCTAGAGCACCACATCAAATAAGTCAAAGAAATTATGATCCACCAATAGTAATTGGTTGTTTAACAATTTGCTTGGAAACCTCTTTCAGTTTTTGTAAATTTCAATGTTTTCCAAGACGTTCATGTCGCTTCCTTTAGGTGCTTTATGCAAGATTCTCATACCTTGTTGCATATCAGTTATTTTATGGTTCGAGTCCCGCTGATGGTCACCCAAAGCGGACTTATTGTGGGCACTCGTGTGCTCACGAAAGCGCGTAAAAAACGATCTCCCCGTTTGCCCCACATAGAAGCCTTCACAGAGTGATCGCCGCACCACACACTAAGTGTTCACCGTAAAAGTTCTCACATTCCTGAACCAGCTCAGAATAACGAATTTTCAATAGAACTGTTATTGGGACATGTACAGATACAACACGGAGAGTATCAGCAGCGACTCCTTACATAACGAATTTCTGTTTTAGCCACACTCTTAGTCTTGATCTTGATAAGCGCCATCTATTACTATCACAAGCGCGAAGTCATACAAATCCCACCCACATCCTCCTCTCGTCTATAGGCATGGTGGTGGCTCTCACGAAGAATTGGCATGGAAGGTGAAAAAAAAATCTTAAAGAACTCTCCGAAAATACTATTTACTTGTTTGATCAGGATATATATAAGGACTGATCAAAAAGTTTCCATTTGTGGGCGTTGCTGCAGATTCTATGCAACGTAGCGCGATCTCGATGCGGGTATATATGCTCCACCATGCAGGCAAGGGATTAGTGAGGCATTCGTGTCTTTCCAACGATCGTATGGTAAATGCAGAAACTTGAACTTTAGCGACGTTTTTACCAAATCGGTCCAAACAAGGCCAACATGCTGTTATTATTTTTTTGATTATTCCTTTCTTGGCTGCCGAAGGATAAACACCGGTAGACATCTATCAGATAATGAAGAATAGGTGTGGATCAACATGTCTATCGAAAATGAACATAGTGCAATGGTGCGCCAAGTACAATGGTGGTCGCAATTCGTCACACGACGGCTGGTCCCGGCGGAGGTTCGAGCCCTCCCTCGTGCATGGGTGTGTGTGTTTGTTCTTACGATACTTTAGGTTAAGTAGTGTGTAAGCTTAGGGACTGATGACCTTAGCAGTTAAGTCCCATAAGATTTCACATACATTTGAACATTATTTTTCAACCTGGCACGTCGGTGGGATGACTGCCTCAATGTTCACGGCGATGTTGCCCGATTGGCCTAACGCTTCTCGGTTTTATGGTCGTTAAACGAGAGCTTCTTGATCTCCCCTCATGCAGTAACTAATTCACCAGCACTCAGTAGTCTAGCAGACTTGCCTTCCAATACTGACTATTAAATGCAGCTGTACTTAGTGTAAATAAGAAGCTAAAGCTGTTTAAAAAGTGAAAATGTTTCTAATATGAACTGCGTGTAAAGATAACAGTCATCGACCAGGCAGCTACAGATCCTACAGCAGCTTGGAGTTTTGGAATCGAATTCTTCAAAGACGGGAGGATGGAACGACACTGGGTAGTGGAAGCGATCATTGCCGCAATCAAACAACTGGCAGCAATCAGCTGGTACAGCATTTCGCTAACGCGCCAGCCTTCGGTACCTTGGTATGTCTACTTGGCCAGCAATCAGTGGTGTTTCCGAAAGCCAGGACATTTCTGTAACATTGCGATAGTGGAGTTATGATAAGCCTGAGAAATCTTCATGTCATGTCTTACCCCGTAGCTTATAAATAATGGCCAACCAACTGGCAAAATATATCTAAGCAGCAACTGTTGTGGAAGAGGCTAGTGTCGTGTTGGCCAGAGAAGCATCGTCACTCTACTGCCGTCCTCTGCTCCAGCCATCATCGTCCTAAGGGACCACTCACCACACGGACCAGCATCAGTTCCTATGGGTCGAGGGTCGAATTGGAACCGTTCTAACCACGGACCAGATTAGCGTCCACTGCCACCGCCAGCCACGAGTCAGGGTCGGATTTCGTTCTCCAGATGCCGTCACTTCCCTTCACCAGCCACCTCTGGAGCAGGCCACCGAAATGCTGTGTTCGCGGTATAGCCACGCGACTGAGCTACGCCATTACCTGATGAAGGTCCGCTGCCGATATTTTTACCTTCGAGGTGGTTCCGCTTCTGGGCCGCGCTAGGCCACTGCAGTTGCAAACTACAACATGATCAAAATGACCACATATCGCAGTCGACTACCAAATCCCGCCCGCTGTAAATGGGCCATTAATCTTTGTTGTAGTCTGAACCTCAGAAATAAATCAGCTGCTCATAACCTGTATCAACTGGATTTGTCCGTTGTTTACCCACAAGAGATCTATGCGCCAATAGATCTACAAGAAAATTGCACGCGTAAAATGAGGTCAGGTCGCTCATTGAAATGGTGCTATATAGTTTACGGTTACTAATGATGTCAATAGTGTGTAACGAACAATTACAGCAAAGAAAGAATTTACGAGCTTTCATCTACATCTACGTGACTACTCCCCATTTGACAAGGAGATGCTTGTCAGAGTGTTCATCAAACCATCTTCAGGCTATTTCTCTACCCTGCCTCTCTCGAATAGCAAGCTCTTATTTCTTTTATTTTATCACAGTTATCATTTCTGCTTGTGAAGGTGGGCGTCAAGAAAATATTTATTGGGATTAAAATTTCGTGAAACAATCTCGCCCTAAAGAAAAACGCCATCGTTTTAATGATTGCCGCCCCAACTGGCATATCATATCCTTGGCACTCTCTCCCCTATTTCGCAATAATACAAAACAATCTTGCATTTAGTTGAACTTTTTCGATGTCCACTCTCAATCATAAGAGGTAAGGATCCCATAAAGCACAACAGAACGTAGGAAAAGGATGGAAAAGTCTCGTGCAGGCAATCTCTTTAGTAGATCGGAAGCATCTTCTAATTGTTTTGCCAATTAAACGCAGTCAGTTCACCTTTTCCACAATATTATGTATATGACTTTTCAGTGTTTAGTTGTATTGAGAGCCTCTAAAACCGTGTGATTTATCGGGCAACCGTAATTTCGCAGATTCCTTATAGTACTCACGTGGATGGCCAAAGGCTTTTTTATTGTTTAGAGTCAATTTTCACTTTTTGCGCCATACACATAACTCGTCTAAATAATTTTGCAATTCATTTTGATATTCTGATCAGTTTACTATGTAGTTTTATCTGCAAATGACAGCAGTATCTGCAAAAATATAAGAGGCCTACTCAGATTGTCTCCCAAATCGTTTATATGGATCAGCAACAGCAGAGGACCTATAATATTTCCTTGGGGAACGCCAGATATAAATTTTTTCTTACTTGCTGCCTTTCTGTCAGTTACTACGGATTGTGACCTTTCTATTAGGAAACCACTAATCCAGTCGCACAGCTGAGACGGTGCTCCGCAGGTATGCTATTTGATCATAAGCTACTTGTGAGGAACAGTGGCAAAAGCCATCTGCAAATCAAGAAACATGTAATCCATGTCAGTCCACTTGCCAACAGTACCCATTACATCACGTGACTGAAGAGACAGTTGTGTTTCACAAAAGAGAAATATTCTGAATTTGTCCTGACTGTGTCAATAGATTGCTTTCTATGAGTTTATTCGTAAAGTTCGAACACAGTAAATGTTTCAAAATCCTGTTGCAGATCGACTTGGATAATAGGAGTCTGCAATTTAGTGTACTGGTTTTATTTCCGTTCTTGTGCATTGGTGTGACTCGTGCAACTTTCCAATCCTTAGGTACGGATATTTTGTCGAGTGGACGATTCTGTATGATTTCCAAGTACAAAGCAATTACATCAGCATACTCTGAAAGTTTCCTAATTTCTGTACGGAAGACATTCCTTTATTAAGTGACAGACAACACTAAGGGTGTCTGTTTGTAAGCTGCTCACCTTGGCAGTTCTTAATTTGAATATTGCGATTTTTAGTTCATCTTTGCTGAAGGTATTTCGGAAAACTGTTTTTAGAAACTCCGGTTTAGTGGCTCTGTCATCGGCAATATTAGCGTTGCTGCCTCGCAGTGAAGTTATTGATTGTGTCTTGCCACTGGTATGCTTTACATACGATCAGAACCTGTCTAGATTTTCTGCCGCGTTTCTAGAGAGAGTTTCGTTCTCAGAACTATTATATACATCCTGCACTGAAGTCCGCGCTAAACTTCGAACTTTTGTAAACTATTTTGGAGATTTTTCCTTCTTTCAAATAAGGTATGCTTTCTTTCCCTTCTTCGGCAACCGTTTTCTGATTTGTTTTGTGGACCATGGGGGATCTGATCCTCTCTTATTAATTTAATCGGTGTAAATCTAATACAGTTTCTTGGAATTTACGCCACATCTGATCTACGTTTACATAGTTTTGAAAGAGTGGAGACCGTCTGTTAGGAAGACATCAAGTGATTTCTCTGCTGTTTTAAACAGATATCTTTTTCGATAATTTTTGACCAATTTGGATATTATGGTATTCAGTCTTGTTACAGTTTGCTCAGGATTACATATTACTACGAAGTGAAGTATTTTGTGTCAAGCGTTTATATTACGAGTGGATTCATGAACTAGTTCTTCAAAATAAATAATGTATTTCCGCCAACATATCGAGAGCAGATTGGAGTTACCCCCCCCCCCCCCCCCCCCCATAATTGTAATTGACTCAGTCGGGTACCTATTCGAGATGAGACTCAGATTTTGATAACAGTCGTTCTCATGAATAACAATAGATAGCTAAACTATTGGTAAGCTTTTACACCACAGCCACTTTTTAAAGATTTTTATGTTTAAATTATGATTTCAACTCTAGTAAACATTTTCATAATATAAAACTGTGTATTTACTTACTTATGGTTTCTAGTTTTCTCAACAGATAGCAGAAATGCAGCATATGTTACTGGAGAAATGCGGCACGGAGTTGCCTGAAGGGTTTCTAATGACAGCCACAGTTTTACCAACCCACAGAGCTAAATCAGGAAACAAATTCAGTTCATGTTATGAAACAAAAAAGTCCGATTTAAGGGATGCTGGAATTGGTTTGCAACGTTTCGGTCTGCGATAATCCAGCGCTTCACAGGAAAATTAGCACCCGCTTCCGACCTGAATGGAGGCAATTGCAAGAATTTACATGTATTTAAATGTTTGTGAGTAATTATCCGTCCGAATTACGGTAATACTGCGTGATGGTGGAGCTGTGCTTACACCAAGTCAGCTTCAATACATCCATTGTCTGTCATCCCCACATCGGTTGAATCCTTAAGCAATAGTATGTTAATAGGTTCCAAAGGAGCTGCAAATTTGGAAACGGTCGTTCACTGCTCTTAAGTCATATAGCACTGATGGCAGCGTGGTGGGAAGAGGCTCACATTCGTGATCAAATCAAGCTCCGTTTTCACTTTTGACAGAAAACACAATACGTTTCATAGTCGTAGCCTAAACTGTGACAGCTTTTCTGGCTAATGATTTCCAGCTTGAGCTTCGAACGTAAATATGTCCTGATTTCGTCGAGCAGTTCTTGGAATGCTTTCAGCTATGAACATCGAAACACGAGAAGCCTCTTACTGATACTAAGAGGCATTTAAATCATATTGACACTCATATGCTGAAGTGGATTTAGTTTATCCCGGATGAAATTTGTGCTCAACGGCCACTGTCTAGAAATGATTCACTTTAAGATTCACTTTACTTTAATTTCGTTGTTGTAGTCATAACCCCGAAGACTTGTTTTATTCATTTCTCTACGCTACCCCATCCTGTGCAAGCTTCTTCAACTCTGCAACATACTCGTGTATATTCATTTGAATCTGCACATTGTATTCAGGTTTTGCTCTTCCTCTAATTTTTACCTTTCACTCTCCTTTCTGTCACCAAAAACGATTCCTTTATGCCTCAAGATATGTCCTATCAACCGATCCCTTCTGTTAGTAATGTTTTCCACAGATTTCTCTTTTCCGCAATTCGATTTAGTATCTTTTCATTAATTTTTCGACCTATCCGTCTAATTTTCAACACTCTTTTGTAGCGTCACATTTCAAAATTTCTGTTCTCTTCTTGTTTCCACTGCTTGTCACCCACGTTTCAGATAAGACTTCCTAACACTTACCTTAAATGTATATTAGATGTTCAGAATGATTACTTTTTCAGAAACATTGTTTTTGATATTTTCAGGCTGCAGTTTATAACTCCTATTTCGGACATCGTCAGATATTTTCCTGCCCAAATAGCAATACTAATCGATCGCTTTTAGTGTCTTATTTTCTGAACTATATATCCTAGCATTGCCTGTTTTAATTCCCGTTTCATCAATCATGTTTACTGTTGTTGATAATCGTATGCAACATATAACCTCTTTTCAAGACAATACCCATTCCGTTCATGTGTTCTTGCATGTCCATCGTTGTCTGTTTCATAATTTCAGTGTCATGGACACACGGTAAAATTTTTATTCGTTCTTCTTGAACTTTAAAGCCCATTCCAGATATCTCCTTGGTTTTTATTTTCTGGCTTACTCAATATATAAATCGAATTACGTCGGGGAGAGGTTACAAATCTGTTTCACTCCCTTCTCGATTACTGATTCCTTTTCGTGCCCTTCTTATAATTTTAGTCTGGTTTCTAGACAAGTCGTAGATAATTTTTCACTCACTGAGTTTTACAACTATTGTCAGAATTTGAGAGTGTGATTTCCAGCCAGCACTGTCAAAAGATTTCTATAACCTTTCCAATTCTATGAACGTATGTTTGACTTTCATGATCTAAGACAAATCATAAGGCCTATAAGAGCATGTGTTTTCCTACATTTCTCCTGAACCGAAATTAATCCTTTCCAGGTGAGCTTCCACCAGTTTTTGTGTTCTTCTGTAAATAATTCGTATCAGTATTCTGCAATAATGATTGGTAAACTGGTGATTCGAAATATTCACACTTGTTCGGTTGTGCCTTCTTCGCGAATATTTACATTCTTCTTGAAGTCCCCTGTCTCATCAGCCTTGCAAACAAGGTAGAATAGTTTTGTTATGGCTGGTTCTCCCTACTATCTCAATAATTCTTTGTGAATGTCGTCTACTCCAGGGGCTCTGCTTCTATTTAAGTATCTCGTGCTGTGTCCAGTTATTCTCGCAGAGTCACATCTCCCATCTCTTCTTCACTTACTTCCTCTTGTCTTCACGCCTGCTTCCAATATATGGTGCCCCTATGTATTCCTTCCACCGTTCATCCTACCTATCTTTACTTAGAACGGGCTTACCATCTCAGCTCCTAACATTGATATAGGCGCTTAGGCACTTCTCTTTTCTTCAAAGGACTCTCTAAGTTTCCTACATGAATTATTGCAAGAGCCCACATCAGCTCCTAGGACTGATTTTCAGATCAGAATCTCATTTATAAATTTTTGTCTTACCATCGCGCAGTCAATTTGAGTCATTTCGGTGTCTCCACGATTCCTCCGCTTATGCAAGCTTCTTTCATGATTATTAAACCAAGTATAACACTGATTAAATTTAATTAGGTGCTAAATTCTACAATCACTTTTTTCATTCCTTCCTCCTGTCCATGTTCTGCTACTATTTTCCCTTTTCATCCTTTTCCAACTATCAAATTCAAATCTGCCATCGCATACTTTCGTCTCCTTAAACTACGTGAACAATTTTATTACTTCATCGAACATTATATCAATCTCTTATTCACTTGTGGAGTTAGTAATGAATAAAATTAATGAAAGATGAAGAAAATTTCCTGAGCTGAATTCATAAATTGAGGAAATTTGGTCACTAGAAGTGCGAAATACGTTCAATAAATAATGCAACCGTTGTTTTCTGAAAGCAGCTTGAGTTTACTCAAGACTGTAGTACACAGTATTATTCCATACCACTTCGGCTACAAAACTCCGTTTTTCAACATAATCTCTGCTCAATGCAACGGCCTCACGCTGCCTTGCTGGGAGGGCATGTATGTCCACGTAGTACCACTCTGTTGACCAACGTCTTGCTGCATCATCAAGCTCCCCATCATCCATGCACTGCTTTACATGAAATGCATCATTTATTGAGACAAAAAGATGAAAGTTGGAAGATGCGAGATACAGGCTGGGGGAATTAGGATGACCAGTCTGGTGAAATTTTGTGAGTTCTTCTCCGGTGCGCAGACTTGCATGAGGCCTTGAGTAGTCCGCATCAGTCAATCACTTCATATGAGAGTGTCCACAAGTTCCAACACTGCAGGAGTCACAGCTGCTTGAGGCCGGCCGTCACGCAGGAGATCGGACAAGTTCTGCGCGACCTAATTGCGATGATGACAGACGCCTTGCCCAACTACTCAACGTGATTTTGTCCACAGCCAGGTCTCAGCAGACATTTTGCAGGCACCTATGAATATTTGCGATGCTCTGGTTTTTCGCCAGAAGAAACTCAGTGATAGGGCTCTACATGGGACGCACTTCCATTACAAACGCCATTTTAGAGGTTACATATAGCGCCGCCCCCTATCGGAAATTCTTGATCTACAGGGGCTGAAGCGGGAATATTCCACAGTGTCTCACAACAAAGTCTGCATTTGTTCAACCGAAGTTGACTGAGAAAAAATGCGTTGCATTACTTAATGAACGTCCCTTGTATACTGCAACAGGCCTGTTACAACTGTCCGTCATTGGAATGTGGGGGAGCGAGGCTTCGGTCTGTCAGGTTCGTGTAGCTGACTGCCACCTGGGCGCTGTAGGTGAGGTGAGGTTGACTATCTCAAGGAAGACGAACTGCAATTAATTCTTTATTAGAGAACCAAGATGGAGCACACACAGGTAGGTTTTATTGTCCGGTGAGGGAAGGCTGTCATCGACCCACAGACGCTTCTTACGCTGTTCAGTGGAGGCGGCCATGCCTGGAGCCCTCGGGTGGTGCTGCGGCAGCACTCTGATGATGTGTGATGGTGGCGGCTAGCTGGTGCGTACGTAGCGACACTCAGGCAGGAGCGGCGAGTTTAATACAGCTAGTGGGCGCGTCAAATGGATTTTATGGACCAACCGGTGGTGTCGAGCCTCGGGCCCCAAGGAGTGTGGGCGGCTGCTGCCTGGTGGAGGCTGTCCGTACCAATATACAAGTCCACTGAGCTTGTAGCGGGTCTTCGCTGTCGGTACGTCATCGAGCCATTCTATTTACAATGTCCACACACCGAGTTGTTTTGCGGACGATTGATGCAATACTGTGTCGATACCTAGACTTGCCACAGATTAATGTCACGCCGAGGGAGTTAGCAGGTCGAGAGTGTCGTCACATATGTGGCTTCAGGGTCTGTAACTGGTTCGCGCTATTCAGTCGGCACTACTTCAGTATTGAGTTCTGTACGAAATGGTGATATCATCCATCGTCATCTATTGCTTCGGCACTAGCAAGTACAGTAACATCAAGGATATTACCTTTGTAGACTTCAGATACCTCAATTCGACATGTAATGATGAGGAGGTCTATACAACCGTATCAACATGTGCAATTGCATACACTGAGAATTACTTGCCCCAAGTTAATACTTTCACGCATGTCTACCGAAGCATATCATGATCAAGTTTCTCACCGTACGAAGGGATCCAGTTTCTCACCGGACGAAGATGGAGCTGTTCCCGCTTTGTCGTTCGTAAGAGCAGGCACTTCGACTTTTTAACTGCAAAAGTCGTTTATCAGCCTTTGTCACAGCTTTTGATCCTTCCTACCTGAATATTTTGGATGTGATATAATGTAGTTTAAAATTGTTCACAAAATATATGTACAACATACGTTGTCATCTTTGAAATTGATTTGTCTCCAATATGTCAACGTTATGGGTATTCGACAGCCGTCTACGTTCTCTCTGTCCCAGCAGCTACCTTCCTTCTCTCAAACATGTGGCTGCCTGCAACGCACAAAATGGATGACGTAATAAATCATTGCTCCACTGAACTTTGTGTGAACTACCAAGTTAACAACATTATCCAGTTCCATTTGAAATGTGTTATGTGGTAATGAGGTGATTTAATAAAACTGCAGTGATAACCAAGAACAGCCAGAATTCTGACACTTGTTTTACAGCGCCACAGGAGGTTTATTTGAGGTTACCTATATCTGCTTTTTAAAAAACGGGGCTACAAATATTTTATATTTACTGCTGATGTGCTAAAACTGATACGTTTTTCAATATTTTGTTCCTTAAAAATACACTGACATTTAGGAAATATTCAATAACAAAATGCATGCGACTGTATTGATTTTTAAAGCAGGAGTAATTCACATAACTGTACTAAACGATTATGAGTGTAACTGTACTTCACCTTAGTAATTCAGTATTTCTACTGTTAACGTCCCTCGCACTCTAAGTGTCACAGAAGGAAGCAAAGGATTTTTTCTGAAATCTCCGGCTAGTTACTTTGTTCAAGAGTCCGCGAAATATCAAAAATTTTAGTTGGAGCGCATTGTCCCTAATAGAATTGCGGGAGCTCTATCAAGTAGACGTGAGCGAAGGCAGATGTTGTACTTGTAGCTCCACGCACTTCTTACAAGTTGTGACTCGGGATTGCGTTGCTGAAGTGTGGCAAGTAACAGAAGGTGGGGCAATATCTAATCACTCCAATGTAGCAGGTTTCTGGTTAGAGTGTTTCGACACCGCACAATGCGGGGAAATCGCCTCTGGATGGTTGGCTGGGCGGTAGATGCGAAGAAACTATTCCTCGACTGTCACGGGATCATTAACTCAGCATTTTTATTCAGCAGAATTCATACAGACGGCGTCCCAGTGGCGTGCG
Organism: Schistocerca serialis cubense; assembly: GCF_023864345.2. NCBI lineage: Eukaryota > Metazoa > Arthropoda > Insecta > Orthoptera > Acrididae > Schistocerca > Schistocerca serialis. The sequence goes on from NC_064638.1 coordinate 706,349,007, forward strand.
ACGATGCCCGGGCTGCAGACCTCGACCCTGCAAAACACTTATCAGCATGTGGCGTCAGCTGGCGGAAGGACACCAGGCCGGAAAGATGGCCACAGTAAAGGCGCTGCGACAGCACGTCGCCGAGAAGGCTACGTCAGGCACTGAGCGACAGCCAGTCGTATATAGGCATGCCACGCCATAAGGGGTGAATGCAGCGACCAGCCAGCGACGAAGGTGCGGAAAACATCCAGATGCTGACTGTGAACCATAGAGTCCTCGGAGATGTCCCGGAGTCGGATGACGCCAGCCTGTAGGAGGCCCTAGACCTGTTGCACCATATCAATCCGCAGCGCCACCAGTTCTAGGCACAGCTAGCGGAGGCAGCGGCCATTTGTAGATTTGTGAATGACCCACATTAGATCGGCAGCTCTTGTGGAGACGTTCTCGGTGTAGTCAGCAACTGACAACAGATACCGTATGGCCGGAATAGCTATTACTTATACGGACCGTTCCTAATTTGAGAGGACGTCGCTTTCAGTGATGAAGAGAGGGTCAAGACAACGCGGCACGAGCTAACCCAGCACTTCATCGCGCCATGCTGGTGGTTTGAATTACGTCTACTCGCCAGTATTGTCGCCCCGCCAGTGGGAATTTGAAGACAACATGCTGCCTCAATTAGCTATAGGTCGTGAGACTTGCTGCGGAAAAGTGTTGGGGCAAAACCTCACTAATAAAGAGAGACCACTTATAGTATCCGTTGGCGACTCACCCTTTGCATTCATTCGCTTCTCAACATGGCAGCTATCAGGACGCAATCCTGAGATAACACCGAACACGCATCGAGCTCTTACGGTAGAACAATTTGAAATCGGACTACTTGAAACACTACAATTTGCTAACCAGTTTACCACTCATCTGCTGCACTCTATGATTTTTGCCAATAGAAGCCAATAAAATGGCATAAATGCCATTATTGCAGCACCCCAGCTCTTGGAAAACTGTCAATGTCCAAGGTTTTACTGCAGCTTCGCGCCAACACTACTAACGAAGCTGTATGCTCATGTGTGTAAGACAGCCACTATGCCATGGTAAAGCCTAGTCCACTAACACACCCGAATTCTGGCACTCCTCACCCTAATTTTTCACCAAATGCTGATCTTCTTTAGCACACACCGACCCCAGCATTCAGCCGTCCGCAGATGATGAAGGTGGTGCACACCTTCGAAAGCTTCCCTATTTAAATGTGACCCAGCTACAACATGAGAGGTTAAACAAGGAGGAGCAGTGGTGACGCAGTGGATTCGCATTGCGGAGGACGGTGATCCTATCATGGAGAATTAAATTTATGTGGTTTCCCTAAACCGCTTATGGTCAATGGCGAACTGATTGCTTTGAAAAGGAGAAGGTAAATTTCTTCCCCATTCCCTCCCAAAATAAAGCCTATAATTCATGTCTAATGACCCGTCATGGATGGGACGTTAGACCTCAGCCTTCCTATGAACATAGAATTGCCGGCCAAAGTGGCCGTGCGGTTAAAGGCGCTGCAGTCTGGAACCGCAAGACCGCTACGGTCGCAGGTTCGAATCCTGCCTCGGGCATGGATGTTTGTGATGTCCTTAGGTTAGTTAGGTTTAACTAGTTCTAAGTTCTAGGGGACTAATGACCTCAGCAGTTGAGTCCCATAGTGCTCAGAGCCATTTTTGAACATAGAATTGTATGTAAGGAGGTAGCAGAGAAAAATTTCAGAGCCGTTACTCAACATCTTTTCTGTAGCTATGTGTAAACTGATTCCAACAAACATCACTATAGCGGCAGAACTCCCGCCCAAGATGACACAGTTATTTCCCGGTTTCAGACCATTTGGTGCTTCAAGAATTCACTCGACAGTTGGTATCATACTCCTCAAGCCTGTCGGGGCATGCCTAATTCGATACTGATATGGAAGTAGTTCTTGCAAATGTAGACTACATTTGGAGCACAGCATTGTATGGATGTAAAATCTACGCCATCAGAAAACCGAAGAACAAGCTGGAAGGATGGAAAAGATGTGTAAACTAATGTTTGCTCAAATTGGACAATATAAATGCCAATGTAACGGTTTAATAGTTGATTAATACTCACCTGACCGTTATGAAAGTACAAACAAAATGGAATTTTAATATGACATTTAAATATAAATGTGCACGTAGATAGCCGGCCGGAGTGGCCGTGCGGTTCTAGGCGCTACAGTCCGGAGCCGAGCGACCGCTACGGCCGCAGGTTCGAATCCTGCCTCGGGCATGGATGTGTGTGATGTCCTTAGGTTAGTTAGGTTTAATTAGTTCTAAGTTCTAGGCGACTGATGACCTCAGAAGTTACGTCGCATAGTGCTCAGTGCCATTTGCACGTAGATATTTTTAGAATATTCGAGAGAATTCTATGTTCCACGCTATTATGCTCTATTCAACCACATAGCAGATATTTTAACACCGTGGACAGTTAATGAAAAAGAGTACCAGCAAATCGTTATAGTTTTGCATACATGAAAATACGAGTGCATTATTCAAATGTGGGAAATTTCATTCTCAAAGCACAATTAAATACCAACGTGTACGTTACATATTACATATGATTCTTGCTGGATTATAACAACCAGGAATGAAGACTGACGAAGTTAACGAAATCTAAACACATTTAAGTTATTTGTTAAGAAAAATGACCCAGATACGTCATTCACAGGCAATAGAGAAAATACAACGCTAGAAAGTCCTACGTACATTTGCCGCGATGGTGATAGTTCTGCAGAATTAGAGATAAAATGCAAACTTCACAAAACTAAATGAAATAGGTATCATATCATAAAAAAATATGTATATGAAATCTTATGGGACTTAACTGCTAAGGTCATCAGTCCCTAAGCCTAAACATTACTTAAGCTTAATTATCCTAAGGCCAACCACACACACCCATGCCCGAGGGAGGACTCGAACCTCCGCCAGGACCAGCAACAGAGTCCATGAATGCAGTGTCTCAGACAGCTCGGCTAATCCCACGTGGCACTTATATTATCTTGTAAAGCAATAGTCACATACGTGATACATCTCTACGTAGTTGGAAAATCTATGAAATTGGTAATACTTTGGCTTGCGGACGTTAAACGGTGAAAGACGTTCAACCAGTGGAAACAGTCAATTTTCAATTAGTTTTCAAAATTGATAGAAGTGACTAAAAATAAGAGGGGATATTAAAACCAAGTGCAACGCACACTGAGTCAGAGCATTGTGACCACCTGCTTAATAGCCTGTTTTTCCTCTTTAGAACGAAATACATCACTGATCCTGAGTATCAAGGACCCGCCAGTTTTTTGGCAGTTTTGTGGAGGTATGTGGCATTAGACATCTAGGCACAATTCGTTTAGTTCACGTAAATAACAGGCCTCTGATTTGCACACCAGCCGATGGCGCCCGATAGCGACCAAGATGAGTTTCATAGACTTTACATCAAACGAATTTGGTCACCAAGACATCAACGTTAGTTCACTATGATGTTCCTTAAACCGCTGTAGCACGGTTCTGGCTCCGAGACACGGACAGTTATACTGCTGAAAGATGACACCGCCGTCGAGGAAGACATCAACCATGGAGGTACGTAGGATGTTCGCAGCTGTCAGTGTGTCTTCGATTACTACCACAGACCCCATGGAAGCGCAGGAGAATGTCTCCCATAGCAAAATACTGCTCCCACCAGACTGTGTCCGTGGCGCGTTACACGTTTCAAGCCGCCGTTCACCTTGATGAAGGCGTTTGTGCGGGCGACGAGTGACCCAGTGTAGCGAAGCCGGCACGTTTCCATTGATCGAATGTCGAACCTCGATGGTTCCGAGCCCACTGAAATGGTAAATGGCGATGTCGTTGGGTCAACATGTGAACACGTAAGGGTGGTCTGCTGCGGAGATCCATATTCAACAATGTACGACGAACGGTGTGTGCCGAAACATCTGTGCGTGCGCCATCGTTGTGCTATTTGGGCAAAGGTGCCAAAGATCACCATCTGTCCTAGTTCACAGAGCAGACAAGCCTCTGACCCCCATATTCTGTTACGAGTCGTGGACGTCCAACCATTTAGCGCATAGGAGAAGTTTCGCTGTCCTATCTCTTTCCGTAGATACTGACGACAGTAGCGCCTGAACATTCGACAAAGTCGCCGTTTTCGAGATACTCGGTCACAGGCTCTGGATAATAATAATCTACCCATTTATCAAAGCCGCTTATCTCAGTGGATTTCCCCATTTACAGCCGAGGTCTTCAATAGGGTGTTCCCCGTCCGTGTCTACTCCACTTACATACTTTCGTTACCGCGTCACGTAAACGCAATGCCACCACGCCGCATCCAACATCGCGGCAGGCAATGGTCATAATGTTTAGGCGTTCAGTGCATATTCTCACTCTTGCTCACGCAAGTAGAATATCACCCGTGTATTGAATCCGCAGCTTAGACGAAATCCCTGAGACGCACCGTCCCAGCAAACGACTTTTCCCTCATCAGACAGCACACGCTGTAAATACGCTAGCCAGGAGCCAAACAACTTCCCAGGGCCCAGCCTGTCTCTGGACATTCACCATACTAAATGCCCAAGCGACTCATGAGGCCGTCAAGCCAGAGAAGGGCAAGGAGGGTGGCATAGAACTGTCACATGAATTGCAGAGAGCTGCCCTCTGGGGCCACTTGACCAGTTCCAGGACACTACATGATTAGGGACAATTGCGAGCCTGAATTTAAATTGGAGTCCACGATCTTTTCAACATTGGTTAGACCCTTTCAAAGTCTTTAAGCGATAGGAACGCATCACTATCAAAGGATGTGGAAAACCCTTATCACAAGAGGCAACGGGTTAGTAAGACATTTGCTACGACATTCAGGAGCGATGAACTTGTCGCTAAAAGAAGCGGTATTAAGGAAGGACAGGAGAGGAGGACGGAGGTTCGAACACAAGTAGCGAGCTGTAGATGATGTTGGGTGAAGCAGTTAGTTGTAAACGAAAAGATTAACACAAGAGCGGAAACGGTGGAGGACTAGAACAAAACAATAACAAATAGAAGGAAAAAGTTACTTTCACGTTTCCACTCCGTTTGAACGTCTCTTCATTAAGTTTGACGTACTATCGTACTAACGTTTTACTCAGAAACAAGACTGCAGTAGATCTAAAGTACGCTATCTGCTTGTAATTTTAATCATTTAGTACTACTGCACGCATTCCCCGAGCATGGATTCAATTAATTCACTGTTACAGGGTCTTGTGGCATTCAAAACTTTTAGTGTAATAGTGAGTGGCTGAAATAGGGTATAGCAGCCGTGGCACGTGATGTGAGCACCTTTTCCGTGGGGACGCAGTTTTGTAAAAGTCGAAAAACAAAGGAAAAGAAAAAGAATATTACTGAAATAGAAAAGGGCTGAAGATGTACGAGGGAAGTTCAAAAAGTATTATTGTACCAGGTAAGTAACCTGTATTGAATTCTGTGCTACACTCCAAAGTGACACAGACATATGACACTGTTTTTCAATACAGTTACAAATTTCTGTAAGAAACAGTCCGAATGTTCTACCAGTCGTTCAAGTACTCAACGATAGAAAGCCGCTCTTTGGTCAGGAACCATTCGAGTACCGCTGTGTGAACGTCGTCATCGCAGGAAAATCTCCCCAATGGTTTTGCGGTCGATCTCGTTGTCCTTCCTTTCCGATCATCATCACGCATGTCTGTGCGACTTTGGCCATTTTGTTGAGAACATTCCACTACGGCTTAATGGGGTGTTTTGTTGGTGTATATCTTGTCAGAATTTGAAGGTGAATCTGCGTGCAATTCAGACGTTCTCCCCACAAGAAGTATAGTGTTTCATGTACTTCAGCTTTGAAGTACCATTTTAAGTTGCAGTGTCATTTCATTTTCACATTGTGATTCACTTGTTACTGGTACTGCAGCAGAACTGTGTCTATAGGAAACTGGAAACATCCACTGTCTTCTGACAATATGTTACTCTTGTTGTGCAATGGTCCTAACGTGGGACGACAGAGCAGCCATACGTCCGGTCTTCGCCAGATTTGTCGCGTTTTTCAGGGTGTCCGGGAGCATCCTGGGGGAAGGGGGTGGGGGAGGGGAGCGGGGCATTTCCCCCCAAACAGTTGACCGGGGTAAATTCTGATCTTTTGTATGTAGAGAAATCCGATTAATTGAAAGTAAATAGATTTTAATAAGCGTAACTTAAAAGCTAGTAAATAAGGACAGGCGCGTAAGTTGTTCCATTCGTTTCACACTAAGAAACCAGCAGCAAGAACGCTTAGATGCTTTCTCATACACATACTTTCCATACTTTTTTTCCTTGAGAACAATGAGAAGCCGCCGACAATTGACGATCGGATATTCCGCACCGCCTACCCGACCGCCAGACTTCTGCGCTGGCAAGCCTGTTGTTGCACATTTCGGTCCACATGTCCTTACCGCAAACGTAACATCTGGATATTGCAGTACACCTACTTACCTAACTTTGCGTCGTTTACATTCGTTAAAATTGTTTCAACCCGTCGTTGTTGTATTTGAATCACAGCTGCTGATCGCTACGGGGACCGAGCACACTGCGCGACCGCTACGGTCGCAGGTTCGAATCCTGCCTCATGGATGGATGTGGGTGATGTCCTTAGGTTAGTTATGTTTAAGTAGTTCTAAGTTCTAGGGGACTGATGACTTCAGATGTTAAGTCTCATAGTGCTCAGAGCCATTTGAATCATTTTTGACCGAGCACGCCGGCTTTGGCAGTGATGAAAGACGTACTAGGGAATATTCCGCCTGTCATGTCCCTGCTCCCCGTGGGACACTGCGGCCAACGGCCAACTTATCATCTACTGACTGAATGTCCCCGAGAAACTAAGCCGAGTTAATCCAAACATCCAAGTTTTCGGTTATCTCTGTTCTGGATCGAGAATCTATATCACGGCAGGCCTAGACATGTGCACTTGTCTCTACGTATTAAAATAAATCATGACTAGACTTGAGTTGTGCTATGTTGAGCAACAGATCCGTACAACGTAGCTCTCTTTTGTACATAAACAGTTATATCTAATGTACGGTGAGTCTTGTGTTTTGGAGATTCTGCTTTGGCCGTTGGATTATGGGATTACTGTCCGTCGGCCCAGTGAGCTTGGAGCTGGTTACGCCCATTAGACGAGCTAAGTCAGGAGAAGGTGATATTGTTGGTATCTGGGTTTGTTTCCTGTCCCGGTATGTTGCCTCCAGGTCCTCGGCAGAATCATCGGGCTGCTATGCTTGAGATGTGGTTCCAGTAATCGTGTTATTGGTTCTTAAACTCAGCAGTAAAGCTGACAGCGTCAAAATATTTAAAATTGTCTAAATTATTGGCGACTTCTTGTGCTGAGAACTGTCGATTTTTGTGGAGATGGTGGCTGCTAAGAGACTCCTTCCCTGACTGAACATCCATTTGTGGGAGATTGTGAAAGAGGCTGTTGATGCCTCAACTTAGGCACCCCCTTAGTTTGTTCCAGTCTTAATGCAGTTGTGACCCCCGCAAAGGACACCGAACCTGTTGAATCCATAGTTCTCTTGTGACCGGCTGCCTGCCTACATCGGCTGCAGACATCGCCTTCCACAAGCCTGCCGCCTCCTTCATCACATTACGCCACAGAGAATTAAGTTATGTAACCTTGTTACAGGCTTCTACCGCAATAACTGTAATATTTTTATTTTGTTTTCCTGTTTTAAAGAGATGAAATATTTTTATTCTATTTTCCTTTTTTTAAAAGAGATATTATCGTATTACGTGTTTTAATTAATCTGAGCTTAAGAATTTCACTCTGTTGGGCTAATGTTTTACAGGGCCGTTTGGACGGCCGTTGCCCAGGTTGTTAAATTTCCTAAAATTTTTTCGTTTGGCGATGGCCTAGTTTAAATTTTTGAACAGCTGTGATTGGCAGATTATTAATTTGCTAATATTTTTAGGTTTATTATCTGGCGCTGGCAAAGTTTTCTTAACTAAAGGGGATTTTAGATGTGGAGGCAGTACGTTAATGGGATGAATTTATAAGTAACCAGTGGTTACCCTCAGCTGAGTCAGTAAAATGAAATGAGATGTGCGTATGCCTTTATTGCTCAGAAGACCCATTCGGAATGTTCGGCCGCTTGGTGCGAGTCTATTATTTGACGCTGATTCAGCGTCTTGCTCGTGGTTGATGGTGGTAAAATGATGAGCTCGGGACCCGTTGATAAATGGACATTAAAGCTAACCAAAAAACCACGAATTGTTAACGCTTACCAGTAGTTTTGTTATGATAAGTGATGGTGACCTTACTAAATTGAAATATGGACTTCCTAAAATTATCAAATATCGTTAAAGCGACGAAGTTATAAAATAAATAATTTGCAGTTCGGTGCAGCGCAAATTTTATAGCATTTTTGCGTTCAATAGTGTCAGCTGCCCTCACGCCTCTGCCTGTTGCCCGTGTGTGAGCCTACATATCATAATGCAAGGGCAGCCTCACTAGAAGACTCTCTCGTCCTACATATAGAAGTACAACGTCTGCCCGTGTGTCGCACAGCATTTAAAGGACGGAGTTGCTGTGCGTCTCCCAGCGTCTCAGAAGCTGTAAGAGACGCGTAACGCTCCGCAGCTAAAAAGCGACGGGCTTGTGACTGCAATTAGAAAAGAAGTGTGGATGAAACACGTTGAGGACTGTATAAATATTGTATTCATTACGTTGAGTCGTCTTATGTAGAACCTATCAAACAATAAAAGGACAATCGTAAATATGACGAAGTTCAAAAGTCTAAGAGTAAATAGTATTTTCAAACAGTAATTATTGTTCCATATTTCACCTGATATTCTTCAAATCAATAAATATCTTGTACTAAACGCTTTATAAAGTAGCCTGTGTTCTTCCTCAGTGCCCAGCCTATCTTCAGAATCGGTTCAGTGGTTCAGCGGTTTAGTCGTGAAAGCGTAACACACAATGGACTGTCCTTATTATCCATCATGTTATTAGTTTCATACTGGTCGGGATACCATTTGTAGATCTACATTCTCGTATAAGATTCTAGAGGGTCACCTCGTCCTCTTTACCAGAATAATTACGCCGTATGTTCGCACTGATAGTTTTTTTCCTGTTTTTCCTAAATGCGTAAACCCCAAATTAGAGTACATTCTGTCACTTTCTCGTTCAAGTTTTATTTATGTACCTGTGGAATTGTCCTTAAATTGTTAATTTTTTTTTGGTTTGGTCTATTTTAGATTTATTAAGCGACAACTTCCGTTAGTTACATTGAGAATGTTGGCCTATTGTAAAATTGGATGTCTGCACTTTATAATCTATTATAATAAATGTTTTACAAATGGTGGATGATGTGTACCCGAACTGCAGTCTAGCGCTTCCACGTAATTTATCCTGAGCGCCATTTGAGTAACGTCGTACTCAATAAACGAATATGCAGGCCAAGCAGTGATAAACATTAACAAAACACTGGGAAATGTCGATGTCAATGGCCAGGGGGGCGGGGGGCACAAAGTCGAAGTGTGCCAAGTAGACCACTTACACGAGTTCCACGATCAATGGACCTGCTATGCAACTTGATCAAGTAGATCTTGCGAATATGGTGTAATACAGAAAGCTGTTGACGTAGCCGCTGTCGAGTTGCAGCTCACCGCAGCGGGCGCGGGTCCCGCTAAGCTCGGCCAGCGGCCGGCCGCTCCACGCTCGGCTGCAGCCGCTGCGGCGGGGCGCCTGGAAACCCCATCAGGGCGGCGGCGGGCGACCAGTCGCGGCCTCATTACCGAGGAATCACTGGGCCGGCGGCGGCGGCAGCGGCCGCCCACTGGCCGACAAGCCGCAGCCGGGGGCGGCGTGGGGCGGCGGGGGGCGGCGGGGGGCGGCGCGAGCAAACGCTGGCTCAGCGACCTGCGGCACTGGGGAGCGGGCGGCGACAGCCAGGTGGCAGGCGGATCACTGTCGGAAGAACCCCACCGGCAGTCTCTGCACTATAAAAGTGCCACGAAAAGAAAGAAAGACGGGAAGATCTGGAGGAGACTGCCGCTTGGTGCAGGCATTGGCAGATGGCCAGCAAAATAAGAAAATGTACCATACAAAGGCACAGGATGACATCCTGCTTTAGTATTTTGTGAAGAAAACAGTCCAGAACAAGTTTTTATTTAACTATAAGGGGCGATCAGTCGAGATCGGTATACCAATCGCGAAAAATCGCCGTAAGCCCACCCACGCACCAGATTGAAGGTACTGTACCGCCTCCTGGAAAGTCTTCTAAAAACCGTAGTAAAATGGTGCGACAACCACAAGTGAACTGTGATAATAATGAACAGAACCCTGTGCGGCTGGTCCTGGTGGAGGTTCGAGTCCTCCCTCAGGCATGGGTGTGTGTGTGTGTGTGTCCTTAGGATAATTTAAGTTACGTAGTGTGTAAGCTTAGGGACTGATGACCATAGCAGTTAAGTCCCATAAGATTTTCACACACATTTGAACATTTTTTTTTAACAAAACCATACATGTTTGTGTATGTAAATGTGTTATCAATGTTGGAATATTGTTTTTGAATCAGAACTCTTCACTTTCACTTGTCTGTACATGAAATATTCATAATAAGTATATTTCTCCGTAAGAAATATTAAGAATAACATAGAGTATGAGTACATCGTGATCTGGAATTTCTACATAATTGTGTGATAAAGACATGGATGAAAAAAATGATCACGCTGGTGTCAGTTCTCGAACCTATTAGACGCTTTCGTACGAGTTTCCTTCAAAATGCACGGATTTGTTGATTTTACGTAAGTTTTTTCAGGTTTTATGTATAAAAAGTGTTTATCCTTGTACTCTCATTCATACGTCTGCCTCCATGTGAGCATAATTAAGTGGAGCTGCTCAATTATTGCTGTAATTCGAGTTTTATCATTAATCATCTGCCACTGTTTTGTCGTAATGGTACACTGGCAACCACTATGGGAAATATGATTTCCGGGCTCCACCCACAAGATAACAGAAAAAAATACTTAAATACTTTGCTATTCACAAAAAAAACATTTTTTGTGGTAAAGCTGTCATTAAATATACACGAAGAACGGAAAGATAATAAACAGTAATACGAGGCTCAGGCTTGCTTATGAGTAAATCGCTGACTGGCAAAGGTCTGGTTTTCACTGTTGTAAATATTATTCAGATCATAATTGACAGTATAAAAAGTCAATTTTTAATAAAGAATTTACGTAACATTGAGAATAATAGGGCAGCTACTTAGGTTATTGTCTCTCTCTATCGGGCATTAACTACTATAATTTTAAGTAAAGCACGCATATTTTTAAGCTAGCCGTATATGTTGACAACATGAGCAAAATGTTACAACCTAGCCTAGTACCTTTACTCCGAATTATTTGCCTACGTAGCAACATTGACAATCGTCAGCATATATTTTAGCAGCTACGACGGGTGTCCAAAATATACGCGACGCCACGACTTACAAATATTTTCATCCACGATTCAAAACGTAACAAATCGATACCTCTTGCACACAAAGAGAGGGAGAGAGAGAGAAAGAGAGAGAGAGAGAGAGAGAGAGACCGAGGCAGAGACGATATAATGCCCATTTGTTAAAAATCCGTACGCTGTTGCGAGAAGTCCATAACTGCCTGCTACACATCCTCGTCCGACAGAAATCGCCGACTCTTCAAGGCCTCTTAACGGGCGCAAGGTGTGACAATAGATGGAGAGACGGTAGGACTATAGGGAGGGTGCTCACGTGTCCCCAGCGTGAGCTGGCGAGTTCTGCGTTACGACATTTGCGATGTGGGGACGTACGTTATCGTAAAGCAGCAGCACTCTATGTCGCAGTTCTCCCGGATGTTTCGGTTTAATTGCCCCTTGTATATTCCTCATTCTCCAACGGATGTCTAGCGGTGTTCGTCCTTCGCCAGTCAAGAAAAGAATAACTGCATGTTCGTCCTGTTTAGAAGCAGTTGGTTATAACGACGTCATAGTTCACATTTCTGCGTTCACAACACGTATGTCAGGAATACACGAATCTACATCTACATCTACATGGTTACTCTGCAATTCACACTTAAGTGCCTGACAGAGGGTTCATCGAACCAATTTTCATACTAATTCTCTACCAATCCACTCTCGAATGGCGTGTGGGAAAAAGGAACACCTAAATCTTTCCGTTCGATCTCTGATTTCTCTTATTTTATTATGATGATAATTTCTCCCTACTTAGGTGGGTGTCAACAAAATATTTTCGCATTCAGAAGAGAAAGTTGGTGATTGAAATTTCATAAATAGATCTCACCGCAAAGAAAACCGCCATTGTTTCAGTGACTGCCACTCGAACTCGCGTATCGTGTCAGTGACACTCTCACCCCTATTGCGCGATAACACGAAACGAGCTGCCCTTCTTTGCACTTTTTCGATGTCCTCCGTCAATCCTACCTGGTAAGGATCCAACACATGGCAGCAATATTCCAGCAGAGGAGGGACAAGTGTAGTGTAGGCTGTCTGTTTAGTGGGTTTATCGCATCTTCTCATTCTTTTGTCAACAAGCGCAGTCTTTGTTTCGCCTTCCCCACAATATTATCTGTGTGGTTTTTCCAATTTAAGTTGTTCGTAATTGTAATTCCTAGCTATTTAGTCGAATTGACAGCCATTAGCTTTGTACGATTTATCATATACCCAAAATTTATCGAATTTCCTTCAGTACCCATGAGGATGACCTCGCACTTTTCTTTGTTTAGTGCCAATTGCCACTTTTCTCACCATGCAGAAATTCTCTCTAAATCATTTTGTAATTGCAGTGCTACACTAATCCCTTGCCCACATGTTGGTACTTACACAACAGCATCGGAGTCTCGCTGTGTTACATACATACACGCTGCACAAACGCCCTCAGGCGCAAAGATTTTTATCGCCCATTATACAATGGCGTACAAAACCTAAGTACAAAAGTAACTTTCGGATAATGTGTCACTGAGAAATAACACAGCTCCATGCGACTTGAACCATACGTAGAAAGAACTGCTATGTTATAGTAGAGAAGGTAATGTAAAGAAAAATACAATGAGACGAACTGGAATGACACTTTTATTCAGACATAACAATCACGCAAAAACCACAGCGATTTTAGGTGGTCCCTTGGACATTACTAAAGGCAGCACGGCGTTCGAATTGGATGCGAGATTACACTTACAGCAATGCGTGCTCTGAGACGGTCTCCGGTGCTGGTCACAAAACAAGTAGGGAGTTTTTGTGGTAGAACGTTGCATTCCTCCGCCAAAGCGGTTCACAACTGCTGGACGGTCGTTCTTGCGTGTGGAAATGCTGCAACATATCGCCCCAACACATCCAACACGTGTTCGATGGGGTTTAAGTCGAGGGCATCTGAAGACCAGTCGATTTGCCGAATATCCTCTTGTTTGAAGAGCTCCTCGCACCACGCTACTCGGTGCAGTCGACTATTCTCATCCATAAAAAATTGACCTGATGCGAGTAGGACTCATGCGCTGAGGGTTCCCTGCAAACATAATGATGTGCACAGACATTTCATTCACTCCGGAAATCGAGAATCTAGAACATTTTTGCCTGTTACCGACATTGATACTGGCAAGATATCGATCCCTGGCATTCCAGCATTTTAGAGAATCCAGCATTTTAGAGAATGTTTTAATTTCAGTAATGCTACATACAGTCATGCAGTAGGCAGTCGACCATTATCAGAATAATCAGTAGTTCTGTGTTCCGGCTGACTGGGTCGCAACATTAAGAATCTGGCAACAGGCAAGGAACGCCCTTATTGCTCATATGACACGTTTGGGAATTTATCAGCCTTTAGATGTCCAGGAGCGATTACTGCATATAGATATGGAGTATCAAGTTGTGCGCGAAAGAATCATTCGCATTCTAGCCACATAAGCAACAAAGTCATCAATCTTTGTCTGGTGTTTCATTTTGAACATTGCGACCCAACCTGCCTGAATGCAGAACTACGTGAAAAGAATTTTTTTCTTGTGATGTAATTACAAATCAACATCTTTCGATAGTTTCCTTGACTTGTTCTGTGAAACATTACTTCTTACCCAATTTAATTATTGTAGATCAAGGGGAAGTACCGCACAGGTTTTGATGAATGAGTTTGCAAGTGTCAAAATATGTAACATAAATGGGCGGAGCTTTTGATTTCATTGACTTAGAAGGTTCAATTTTTACATAACCAAGGGACCGAAGACAGTATGTGAGATATTTCAGCCTGATATGCCTATCCGTTCATGAGGAAAAGGCTTTCTAACAGTGGACAGACAGACAGTCAGACGGACGAGGTTTGTAGGTCAACAAGCCTATACAACAAAGTGCCTTCCCACCCCTCAACATCTGGACCAGCAAGATGATCCTGTTAAATAATGTTCCTGGGTGCTTCCGAATAACTAAGACACAAAATCTGCACTCACCCGAGAAGAGCACACTACCCACTCCTCGTTGATCTGTCTCTACACTACTAGTACCATCGTAGGCCGTGCCGCCAACGTGCGGGTGTCAACGAAACACAATCCACTGATCATAGGACAAACAGACCACACCGTGCATTCACCGTGCCACTGTACAGCATGAGACTACGTATCTTGTAGTACTGTTAAATTTGGTTGCAAAGGCACCAGCTGTTTGAGCTGGGTCCTTTATTACCTGTTGCACAGAGCACGATCGTGGTTGACCATCTCCTCCACTTCGCTCACTGCTGCTGGAGCTACTGAATGCTACCAGTACACGTGAAACTATGTTACGAGCAATACCAGACGTCTCGGGTACACTCGTCACACTTCCAGCTTCCCGAAGATTTTTCTCCTGGTGAATCTATCTAAATGTTGTCTCCGGGCCATGCTGTAATGAAGAACACCATACCAGCGTACCATAACTGCTCGGTGATCGACAGACGCTGCCGTTTCCCGTTCCCTCAATTGACTCATGCTACGAGGCCAGCCACACTTCGCGCTATAGTCACCTTGAAGTGAAACCGTGCAACATACAACTTTCAGTGCAAGTCTGGGAAACTTCTGGCAACGTGCTCCTGAATATTCATTAACTTCCACAGAGTATTTAACGTATGATGTAATTTTACCTATCCTGTCCTTAACTTTCGCAGAGCAGTAAGTTGTTATCGGTTTGAGCCTATTTAGGCAACTTACGATTTAAAACTAAAGAACAGAAAGACTGTTGTAACCAGGCGCATCAGCTATCGCAGTTGGTTACAAAAGTCTTCCTGTAATTTAGTTTTAAATCTGAAGATAGTCGAATTATCTGTAGATTTGTAATAATAGTTGAACAAAATGTGGTCTAGAACTGTTTTCTCCATGAGCAGTAGTTTATTGTTCATAAATAACAGAAAAGTCCGTTTGTTGTATAATTACACTACTGCTGAACAATCACTCTGCAGTGCCTCTCCTTGCTAGTGTTAGCAGTATTCACACTCCAGTCGCTTGAAAAGAGCTTGTCGCAGTCTATAGGAAGGTTATGATTAACAATCCGTTGGAATTTAGAGCTAACTTCCAGTTTCATTCTTACCACGCGAAGCATCGGTTTCAAACCTATTTACAGGGTCTCAGCGATTAATAAGGAGGCTGGGAAGAATGGACAGAAGTTTAAAACTGAATTAAAAAGAACAGGTTAAAACTGGCAGAGACAGATGTTTTACTGATATTATCAAATACGAACCGAGAACTTGCTTCCTGACATCGTCCATAATACGAAACACAGGATATACTTACGCACACATCACCAAAAGTTAATAAAACGATATAACTAGAAACAAGGCTACTTAAAGAGATGCAACACTAGTACAGTGCCGAGGAGAAGGTGCGTGAAGGAAATGCTAGAGAGAGAGAGAGAGAGAGAGGAACAGGGATAGAGAGGGAGTATGAAACCCATGAGATATTGAACGACATAACAAAGAGATTGGTTGTGGTGATTGATTTCTTGCCAGATGGATGGCGCTCCAGCCATCCAGCCAGAGAGCTTTAGTGACACATGCACTCTGTAAAAATGGGGACATATGCATACAAGAGGCATATCGATGTTCGTAGTGATGAACAGGCAAGGTGTTACTAGCTGCTAGGCTGCCAATGCCTAGAATAACGTGCTTTCGTGGCGGCAGTCGTGGGTCCAGGTCGAAACATGAGTGGCTTGGGGTGGATGTGCCACTTCCGAGACCAAATAATAGGGTTGTTGCCAACTAGAGGGAGACGTGTGTCAAAGGCTAACTGCTCCGACATAGGGAATTGACCAAGTCTTTTGCTAACAGCGGTTACACACACTCTGCCTCGGTTCGAGCTGCCAGAAAGCGGTTCCTACTATTTTTCAACGCCTCCACAAGGTAGAAGAAGAAACTGAAACTTGGAGAATTTTTAACGATCTTTGCTGTTTTGAGTATCTGTTTCGTATTTCTGTTCCTAAGAACTGCTGGAATCAGTTAAAAAGGTCTTCTTTATCTTGGGATTTTTGCTAAGAGGTTGCATTCCAACTGAAATTTAATAGAAATAAAATTAAATGCTCAAAAGTGAAGTCAGTTGTGTTTTGATCATAAGAAAAGTGTGGTGTCACCGCCAGACACCACACTTGCTAGGTGGTAGCTTTTAAATCGGCCGCGGTCCGCTAGTATACGTCGGACCCGCATGTCGCCACTATCAGTGATTGCAGACCGAGCGCCGCCACACGGCAGGTCTAGAGAGACTTACTAGCACTCGCCCCAGTTGTACAGCCGACGTTGCTAGGAAAGGTTCACTGAGAATTACGCTCTCATTTGCCGAGACGCTAGTTAGCAAAGCCTTCAGCTAAGTCAATTACTACGACCTAGCAAGGCGCCATTTATCCTTTGATATGTATCTAATGAAGCATGTACAGTAACAAGACCAATGTTCACCAATTGTGGATTAAAGTTAAGTAATCCAGCAGCTACGTACTTTTCTTTATAGCATTCATTACGTATCCTGTTTCAGACCTCACGCCAGCCTGCGTGAGTTTAAGCGCGTGCCTTTCAGTTACCCGTCACTGTGGATTGGCTGTCTTGCCAGTCCACAACAAAAAGGATCCAGAATGCGTAACTGGATAGACTCTCTCTTAGTATGAAGCCTTTCATAGGGAAACAAGCATACGACATGGTTCAAATGGCTCTGAGCACTATGGGACTTAACTTCTGAGGTCATCAGTCCCATAGAACTTAGAACTACTTAAACCTAACTAACCTAAGGACATCACACACATCCATCCCCTAGGCAGGATTCGAACCTGCGACCGTAGCGGTCGCATGGTTCCGGACTGAAGCGCCTAGAACCGCTCGGTCATTCTGGCCGGCTAAACTGCTTGCACATAATTGTTTATAGCATCATTTTTGACATGTTGCATGATAATACTCACTTGTTTGACATTTATTGCTACGCCACCTTCCGTTCGTATCATGAGTCAGAAAACATCAGCCAACTCAGCCCAAAATAAATATGTGTAAGACTTACAGATACGGATAGGTTTACGTACTCTGACAGAAAATAAATCGGACATACTCACTTGTTTGATATTTATTGCTACGCCACCTTCCGTCCGTATCACCAGTCAGAAAACATCAGCCAACTCAGCCCAAGCTTGTTTAAGGTCGTTGTATAACTACTGGAAGCAGTTGCATTCATTAAATACCTGTGAGTATACGTACGAAACAATAAAAGTGGAACGACCCGTAAAATTAATCTTTCCTGATTGTCCGTGGTTATAACGGCTCCCCACAATCGAACTCGCCCACGTATTTGACAAGGCAATGTGGTTCCTTTGTTTTATAAATGAAGTGTTCCATCTTTGGCTGAGCGATTCATGCACAGTAATACTATTTCCAGAAGATTCGCAAACGACATCTGCAGTCTGTCGAAATCTATCATTGAGGAAGTAAAAATAATTCAACACGCTTTCTTGGCTGCAAAAATTCTTTTTTGTCGTAAGACTAATCCTTGAAAGGAGCTAACATGGTTCTAATTGGAAGTATCCTCATGCGGTGTCGTCCACCCACGAACGAAGTATATTAGAAAGTAACAGTTCTCCCGATACTGGAGTAACGTTTGTCGCTCAGGGCCATTAGCAAACAGAGTTGAGAAAGGAAACAGAAAGCTCGGAAAAAGTAAGCGTATTTCTTTGCAGGTTAGTATGCGCTAAAGAATCAACTCCGGTTGCAGACGTCAAATGGGAGAAATTATGTATCACGGTGTGTTTCGCAGTTAAGATTCCGAGTGCGTACATTATTAGAAGGGCAAACAAATGTATTGCTGTCTCCAACATATGGGATCGGAAAGGCCATGAATGTAAAAGAGGAGAGAGTCTGGTTTATACGGAAACTTTCGACAGCCTTTATTCCTTTCCTGCGCACCAATCTCAACTGGAGCGGGAAAAGAAGATATTATAGTGGTGGAAAAAGTACTCTCACCCACACGCCTTAGTCTGGTTAGCGGAGTATTGATGTAGATCCGGAAGAGTACGTAACTGGCGTTGAACACGAATGAAATATTCGCGATCTTCCTGCTGCGCCAGATTTAACTGCCGTTAACGCAGACAATATTTTATCAAATAAAGTCGCAGGGAGAAATTTCGTTCTCATTAGTATAATGTTTTGGAGCACTAACAAACAGTGGTGCAAAATGATTTCTTTTCGTAGCTTTCTGGAACTGGAAAAGAGCTGTAGGAAAGACTCACAATGAGTCAACAACGAAACAAGTCACTGGAGTGTTTCTGATTTCATAGAGGTCCACACTTCAGTGGTTCCTACAATTTTCAGGCGAAAGAGTGATGAAGTGAAGCAACACTAATTTTTAAGCTTTTTCATGGGATGAGTGCTCACACTATTCCTATTATTACTGATCAGCAAAAATACGCACAGGAGTGGAAACGGTGGGCAAGAGAAAAAGGAAAATGTTCGCCAGTAAGCACTGCTTTGTACTGAAATAGATAGTGTCTGTTGCTGGAATATGGGTGAACGTGCAATCACATATTACAAAAGAACTGCCACTAATGGCGATCATTCATTTGCAGCTGGTACGTGGTACTTACTGGAATTAAGGACAACGTAGAAGCGGGGACCGGCCAATATAACTTTCTTTTCACAGAACCTGTTTATTTAAGAATATATAACCATAAAATTTTCTTTAACGAATGAAAAAATCTGCAAATTCTTTTGACCTTAACCCTTAAGTTGAATACGCTTTTGCAAAACAAATCTGTGCTGTATAGCAAAAGAGCAAAAAATATGACAATGATTACAAGACGACCGGACCTGCAGCCCGCCCGTTATTGGGTGAAACAGCGGTGTTTACTGCCGCGCTGGACACAGTCTGTCTTCTTAAACGCCCTTCTGCAACACATGGAAACTGTATAAGTACCATTGATGACAAGAGTGATTCAATTACTCAAAACAGATGACGTAACTTTTAATTTGAAAGCTGTGTGTCGAAAGGTTCGGGGTTAAGATGTGCACCTGTGCTTAAAGGTTAAATAATATGACAACGATAAAGCTTACTTCAAAGCAACCAATCTCTTAATTTCAATCGGCAACCAAGCTGCGACTGGATCCCAACTCGTCCTTTCCGACAAATGTATTTTGACTTCCTGTTGATAGTTGGCTGTTAAAATTTTCATAGTTAAACTGATTGTCAGTTATTAAGACCTCTCTGAAGGAACGTCTTAAAACATCACTTGTGAACACTTATTACAAGAGAACTCACTCGGCGGAGCCAAAAGCCCAGCTAAAATACATCAACAATGACCTGGTCTTTCAAACACATCAACGAACAGCTTAGCACAACAGCTTGTTCAGATTATAACTAATGGCTGAGAAATGCAATTACAATCAAAGCATTGAACCGGTTAATACTTAAATCTAACCACAAGGTCACCTTATCCTAAGATTTTGTTTCCAAATTCACCTTACCGCAACTTGAATGTATCTAAAATAATACTGTACGAATTAAACATTAGTACGATGTTTATGAAGTGCCGAGTTCACTGTGTATTCTTTGAAACAGTTGGCAATACTGTCCCCGATTATTTCATGCCAGTTTCTCACACGCACGTGTTTGTAAGACATACTAGTGATGTTTCGAGTTTCAGTAAAACAGTGTACTTTATTTTCTGTAGTAATGGAAAACGTAAGTGCATTGGAGATCAGCCATATACATAGCAGGAAGAAGACAAGATATCCTTCAAGATGGAAAAAGAATACAGCTAAACGGAACAGGTAAACACGCTTACCTATGTTTTGCTTCAACATAACCTTTTGTGTATCTCAGTCTTTCTCTATAAATATTGGTGTTGGTTAGATTTATTTTGTAAACCATAGCACCGCCTTACTCTTAATCATTCGTTTCAGGAATGTTTCAGAACCATGCCCACTTTCAAACACGTGAAAACTGTCTTCCAGTGCAATGAACTTAAAATGCAAGATGTAAGACGTTTTCATCAAGCGTATTATGGGCTTAGTGACAAGGTGAGACCAGATGAATTTGTTCTGAGATACACAACTCAAGAAGCGCCTAAAAGAGAGAGAGCTGTGAAGCCGAACAGTTCCAGGAAATGCACGTCTGTCAAGTATTTCATCAGAATCAACGCAAGCAGTGGGCCTACATTAGGGCAGATTTGCCAGAAGACCTTCTTATCAATGCTGGGCATAGGCATGGACGGAGTGAAAGGAGTGTGTAAGAAATAATTCACCACAGGTCTGTCACCAAAGGAGAATGGTGGAGGTGACACGAGATCTCCCAAGTATGTCAAAATACAAGAAGGGGTTAAAGTCTTCATTGAAAAACTACAGCCAGTTGATTCTCACTACTGTAGACGCAAATCTACAAGACTGTACTTGCTTAAGGAACTAAGTATTTGCAAATTATGGTGAAGTTATAATTCAGGAGCCCTTCCGGAAATGAAAGTGAAGTACGATTATTTCAGAACAATTTTTGTGACTGATTGTAATATTAGTTTCAAGACACCAGCTACTGATATATGTTCTGAATGTCAGTTCTTTGCCCCAAATCAGCCCACCTGTCACCGAAAGTAAAGTTATCTGCAATGACACAATTTCGTGTGCATAAGCTCAAAGCGGCTGCTCTTAAAGCCCTGCTACAGAATGAAGAGTCAGCGGTGATCAAATTTTCTTTCGACTGTCAGGAGAATATGATCATGCCCAAGCTACCAGGTCAAGCGGCATATTACTCCAGGCAGTTATATTCATATAACCTTACAATCTGCAAAGGTGGGTCAAAATCTCCTCAGAACAAAGAAACGGTTACGATCTATAACTGGCTCGAACATGAACGCCCCAAAGGGTGCAATGAAATTGTTTCCGCTTTACACTGCCACCTGAACCATTTTAATCTACAGGAGGTTACAACTGTTGAACTGTATGCAGACGGATTCCCTAGCCAAAATAAGAACTGCAGTGGTTGGAATATTGTGTTATTGGTTGAAGCTTGAATCTTCCAGTAACATTCAGGAAGTACATCTATAACGTTTCCTGTTGTTGGACATTGTTTCCTGCCTCCAGACCGTGTATTTGGAAGAATAGAGCAGAAGACACGGAGAAGAAACGTCATTGTTGATCCTGCAGAATATATTGAACTGTTTCACGAAGAAGGTATTGTTCTAAGGCTTGGAAGTGATTTCCCCGTACAAAACTGGAAACATTGTGTATCTTAAATAAATAAACCTCCAAGCGGATGGCATTTCCGACTTCACCAGCGTAAAAGAATTATCTTCAAGAAAGGCACGTCTGCAGTTTTGGTTAGAGGTGAGCCCAATTATAGATGTGACATTGTTTTTTTTTCTTTGTGTCTTGAGGAAATATCAGAAAATTGAAAATATTACCTTAAGTACTCTATCGAAAGGTGTGCCACTACAACCGGAAAAATTAAAGGATATCGATAAACTGCTCACGAAACGGTTTGACAAAGCGTGGCAGATTAATGAGGACGTCATCTTGTATTCCAGCCTGATGAAAGGGGAACATGCAGAGAATGAAGATTGCGCAGAACAGTAAAAAGAAAGGGGGAAATGAATGTGGTGATGAAGAAGACACTGACTTCAGAATATGAACGATTTGCTGTTAAAACAGCACTTAGATTATTTCCTGGATACACATCATTACACTTTTAAAAACATGTAGGAAAGTAATGTGTATCGTGCAACATTTACTTGTCGTTTTCGGAAAATTTTCTTACATTATGATTGATATTGAGTTTAATTATTGACATTTCATATTTTTATATACTTTGTCTGAAATATTTTGTGATTTCAAATAACATCAATAATAAAGGAGCATCGATAATAGTTCCAGTTGATGACGAAAATTGTCATTATTAAGTTTTACTACGTTTGCCAAACCAGCCGTTATTCATGATGATAGTTCCCAATAACCTCCTTATCCAATGTCAAGTTCCAAAACACGCCTTATCCATTCTTAATTTGTAAATGTCTTCCTTACATGTCACGAATTTTATGTACCTCTGAGATATATCAATATACGTAAGTACCTCGATATAACGAACATGAATAAATACATTTATTTTAATGAAGGCGGGCAAGAAACGTTTTTTTAGTTTCCTGAAAAATTTGTGAAAATGGATAAGCCGGATTTTGGAACCGTGCGTCTCATATACATTCGTAAACTGACAACCTGATTAGCAAACATTCTGAAGAAATAGGGTCTAGTATATGAAACAAATAAATTACATCAATAGAAAAAAGAGACAAATTCGAGGAAATAGCCGTACAGGTATACCAACCCAAATGTCAAAACTCTGATACAGTGTATTTTGGAATGAGTAGCAAAAATTTTAGTACAAGATGTAAAGAAGGTATCAGACGTCGGTTGTATGACACTACTCACTCCACATTTGGAGAACATTTAAAAGAACATAACCAGCACCCCACAGATGTAGAGCAATGCATGGAAATTATAAGTGGAAATAACCACAAAAATTATCTGATTTCATTACCAGAAAATTATTACACTCAAAATGCCATAGCAGAGGGCAAACCACTGATAAATGACCAAACACGTACAGACAACAACACACATCTAAACCCGCCCAAAGAGCTAGCATATTCGCAAACGCATGAACACACAATAAAATCACAAAATATATCCTACAGTTGAGAATACTTCATAGCATAAAAAAGTTATTACGGTCGAGAAGAGTTTGTGCTATAGTGTCATGTGCTGAATAGTGTTAAGGCTACAGGTAGGGTAGCAGCTTCTCCGGCAGTCAGTAAGAAAACACGTAGTATATCAACATGCAAAATAAGCAATATAAAATCATGCTGAACGGAAGGTGCCTCTGTTAAAAGTACTTGTAACCTACATGCACAACAGGAGAGTATTTAAGTTGAAAGTGCCTCATACAAATGAAAATGTATATATATATTTCAATTCACTGATCATAAGCTAATTTACTGAGGAAAAACATATCTGTCAAAATAAATACTGCCTCTATTCGGCTGCAAACACATGATCCTAATCTAAAAACCATTAGTGTCATATAAATAGCAACTGAAGACTAGCATATCATCAGTATTAAAGACGTTACGACTACCAATGTTTTGTATGTACCTGTTTCCTTTTTCAGGCAGTAATGTGGATCCTTATCGAAAAAAAAACTAATCATAAACTCCGATCCTTTTTGCGTAAGAGAATTAAGTCAGTGTGACGAATTATACATAATCTATGTTTAGAGAATGCGTGTTCGTTCTTACAGATTAGTTATTCGCTCTTCCAAATAGTCTTCATCCTTGAGTTACAATGCCATTCCATAATTATAGAATCACAGTCGTAAGTGATTTACGTCTATACTGCTGTCGCTCTAAAAAAGTGATGTAACTTGAGCCATTTTCTATTCAATGCTATTACCATCTACTGAAATAAAATTATCCTAAATGCTTTTTTTTCCAAATATAAGTAAAAACTAGATTTAGTGGCACCACCTGATTAGCATTGGTATAATGTACACTTAAGTCTACACAACGCTGTCAAAGGTGAGCTTAAATAAATTCTTAATTTCCCATGTTCCGTGGCCTAAAGTTGTAATACGTTCACTGTGAATCACAGGTAAAGATTTTATGTACGTCTAAAGGCACAGAATGGAATGTAAGCAACTGTAATTTCCGCGGTGTTTAGAGATTGGTGCATTAGAAGAATAACTGGATGTGTATGTTTCGTCGAGAGGTAAATTCTACAACGTGTCGTTTAGCTGGTGGCGCCTGGGACTGCAGCCGTGTGGAAAGTGTCTTTCAGTCTGATCATCGAGCCGCAAAAGCGGGCTTTTGTTGCACTGACTGCAAAACTGCGGCCATGCTGTTGTAGCTGTAATAGCGCCGGAAATCATCAGCTTGCTTTTGTTTGGCGGTTTAGGCCCGCTATGAGTGGAATTTAATTAATTTTCATCACAAACACTCCGCTTGGCGGTTGAAAAGTTATTCATAACATAACTAAAGAGCACGAAACGGCGTTTGTGGTGGTAAACAAAGAGATTATTTCAGTAGTCTCGATTTCCGACGAATATTCGCTGTCGCAGAAAATGCATATCTCGTCGCACATCAGAATCAATTCAAAATCACAATTTCGTAGATTTTCGCAACAGATTTGCTTATTATTGGGGGACCTCCATTGATTACATGAGAGGTTTTCTTAAAATTTGGATCCCGTCCCCCATCCGCTCTTGGAGAGCTTTGGTGGCAGATCTCTTCGAAACCCTCCTCCCATCACCTGACGTTTACCCTGTAGTCGGGTAATTTTCCTGTTTATTTTAAACATTGATTGAAAAAATTTAGTAAAAACCATGTTTTATGTATAAAATGCATTAAAATGTGTTTTCAACACGTGTTTAAATGCACTTTATTGTAGACAAGCCAACTCTGAAAAATATTCAGACGAACAGACACAAAGAGACAGACAGACAAAAGGGCTCCACGGACCGTTAAAGAATTGAGCTTTTATTGGTATATTATATACATTAAATGTTATGGAAACTTTACTTTGCACATGAAAGATAACAATGTTTGTACCTTCCTTTGAACCGTATGATTACGTAGAATCTTTATTGTTGAATTGAGCTTGGCTCCCTTCCACAAACGATTAACTTCTAGTCTCGATTGGTTGGCATGTCGTATTACACAAACAGACACACATTCGTGTTGAACACAATAACATCGGCTCTATATGCATTGCAGAAACTTCACGGCTGACTCAGTGAACGACACGGAATGATTTCGACCGGAGCAGCAGAGAACATCCTAAATGATATTTAACACCGGTTTTAAATAATGGAATCCTGGACATGCACGCATGTAAAACATTCAGTGCAATTCAGAGAGGCCATAGAGATTGATGGGCACTTTAATATTGCCAATGCTCATGATTAATTATACAAAACAGAATACTGTCCATTGTAATAATGTATATTCTCTGAATTAAGAAGTTGACCTGAGATTTACATTGTCCTCCGGCCTCTTTAAATGAGACTTCGTCAGATTTTGCCGGACCAATCACCCCAATTTTGAGCTCACGTAATTAATGGACGTCCCATTGCAAGCGATCCACGAAGTAAGTATCAGAGAGGGAATAAAAGTTTTACAGCAAACGTTTCCTGTAAGAAAAGGTTTCCGTTAATATTCTCTAAAATTTAGGAGCTTTTTCTTTTCGTAGGTTTCTAATTTATCACAAATTCTTCTCATTAGTAAAAAGAACTTTGTTTACACTTCCTAGTAAGGACTCTACGGCATTACTTGAACGTTATGGTTCAAATGGTTCAAATGGCTCTGAGCACTATGGGACTCAACTGCTGAGGTCATTAGTCTCCGAGAACGTAGAACTAGTTAAACCTAACTAACCTAAGGACATCACAAACATCCATGCCCGAGGCAGGATTCGAACCTGCGACCGTAGCGGTCTTGCGGTTCCAGACTGCAGCGCCTGTAACCGCACGGCCACTTCGGCCGGCACTTGAACGTTATGAAACAAGATTCATGAAGGTGTGTCGGACTAGACATCCAGTTTTCTATCGCTGTCCCCTAACGACAACGTCCTTACATTTATAGGAACTGCAACTTCGAGATGTGTTCGTTATTTATTTTCACATCACTCCTTTCAAAACATGAGGCAGTTTGAGACACGGTCTAATCTGCCAGTTCTTCGAAGGAGCCAAGTTTGCAGTCGTGTAAGTAAAGGGCTCTTTATTACAACGATATAGTGTGTACGCAGATGTGTGTAAGCGTGTGTTTTGATGTGGGATTTGACGATTCTGTTAACTTCTTTCGTGATACTTCGAATGAAATAACAAAGTTTGCACATATTTTCGACTTTATCATTAAAAGTCTCAGTTGCCTTCATATTCTTACTGATGTCTAGCTAATTTAGCTATTTACATTGCTTCATAAATGATACTAGGCTTTTCACTGTTTCAGAGATTGTAATATGTTATTAATCAGGAAGAAATTTAGCTAAAAAATTTCTCACGTCTGCTGTCATACGCATGATTCCGACAGGAACGGTACCCTAAACTTCTCGTAAGGTATAACTGTAGTTCATGCGAACTTAGTGGCTCGAGGACATATTGCAACATAATAGTTTGTGATTATGGGGCCCTAGTATTTAAGTGTTGTGTGCAACGGAAATGATACCACAATCTCTCACGGCGAAATGCCGCAACAGAGAGGCGCAAAACAAAAGCTGGGGGGCGGGGAGGGGGGGGGGGGGGAGTTTCACAGACGCCTAGACGGCTCCACAGAGAAGCCGTGGCTTACGCGGTAAGCCGATTTTCGTGGAAATGCACTCTTTAGTGTTTGTATTGCAGCAGCTTAGTTCTGCCTTTCCCCGCTGCAAGAGGTCCTCCAGGAGGCGCAAGACGTTAAGTCCTCTCGTCGAGCGGCGCCATTATTCTCTTCTGGCAGGACGTCCCACTGGGCCTTCCTGCGGAAGCGGTTCATTTGTCTCGGTTCAGCGAGCGTGACAGCAGCACATTGCACAAAGCAGTGTTTATCATCTTCCTGTACGCGGTCTCAGCTTCGACATTCGAAATTTTCCTTCGGATTTTAAAATCGCTTTGTTGCGTAATTAAAAATATGAGGTATTTCAGGTGGTGTAGGAGTCGCAATTTTCTCGCCTTTTACGTGTCCAGATTTTCATCAGGATCACCCAACCAGGAATTCAGTATGCAGAACATTTAAGGTATAGCCAGAATCAGTAGCTACTGAACGACTGAGAAATAAATATGTGTACCTTTTATAAAGCATTTATACTGAAATTATCACCACTAAATAATAGGTTTCAAGATGTCCTTCGAAGGTAATAATATAAATAAAACTAAGGGGTGTACGGAAAACTCACTGTCGGACATAAACCGTGAAAATCATTCAAAACAGCTATGCAAACACCATTATTTTGTTGCAAGCAAATTTAAAGAGGAAATGTAATAATCAGAGGATTTCAACAAGACTCTTGATTGCGGGTCCCACCTTTCGGCGTACGAATGACCGATATATCATAAGACTCATCTCACGACAAACTGCAGGTATCTAATATAACTAAGGGACAAGATTTTTCGTATAATTAGTTTTCTGATAATTTACAAGGCGATTTCTAGTATGCAATGGCACAAAAATCATTTATCAGTGCAGTGATAGTTCACTGCTAATACATGGTACAAGAGATGCTTTTCTTCTCGTATGTACCTTTACTTTTTGTAAACGTCTGACAGGTCTTTCTTACAGAATCCACGAAATAGGATGAATAAAAGAATCAATGAAATATTTTATTATTAGGCACAAATTATCCATTGAGAGAAAAAATTAAGTCATTTGACGTTCAGAATCTCCACTTTACTGGTTTCGAATGCAATTCTGCAGAACATCTGCAGAAAGGTTACAAAAATCATGAATAACACGACTATTGAAAATAATTAACAGTTTATAAATTAAGATAGGTTTAAAAGAACATCAATTAAAATGAAGGATATGAGACGCTACATATGCACAGTCTGGTGCCAACTACAAGTAACCAATTTCCGAGAGCAACTGAGTAAGCAAATTTGACGTTACGTACAAGATAACGAAAATGGCCTTGAGCTGGTGGTAGTACAACGTAGCACTAAAGGCGTTCGAGAGATCAAATACAGATATAAAATGTTTCAAGACAAAGCATACGAAAATAAGGTACTGCAACAAAAACTATAAACTACATCATTACACATAGGCCAAAACGAGAGAAATACAATAAATATAAAACTGTAACCTAAGTTGAAGGGTGGGGGTGGGAGAGAAGTTGGAGGAAGGTGTACCTGCCGGTACACTAGTCATATGTCGTATTACATAAAAGTGAAAATCAATATGCAATCTACTTTACAGAAGAAAGGATATTACAAAGTTAGTATAGTAAAACAGAGTACATATACCTAAAACTATGAGTGGTAAATAGGTTGGACAAAGCTACACAGTCACAACCTTTTTATTTATTCCGTGAACTCACGGACAGTCAATAGAGTAATATAGTACACAACTAAAACAAAAACCAATTTGTTGCAATATGTAAAACAGAATAAGAAGCATAAAGAAATAAGTATATGCAACGACAATGCGAAACTTAAAGAGACGAAGACCATTACATTAGTATTTGTACAAAAATTTGAATGTAGGTAAACTTTTGACGCAGTGCTGATGGGCATATAATATTAAAAAATACATGCACATTAACAAATGATAATAGAAAATGGTGTCCCAATTACATTTTTATTAGTTTATTATTTGTTAACTATTTTAAATAGCCAAGTTACTGGTGACATATTTAACCTTTCTGCGGATATACTGAAGCTGAGTTACCCGAAACGCACAATTAAAATTGCGTTATTAAACATGAAATGACCAAATGTTTCTTTAACAACCATAAAAACAGCGTATAAATAAAAAAAGGTTTATAAAATGGTCGAATGCCTCTTAACGTGACTTTGGCACACCTCAAATTATCTCCATAAAGGATTTTTTCAAATATTGATTGGAATGGAAACGGAAACTTCTAGAGAAATCTGCAGAACATTGATTGATTTTATTTCTTTAAAACATTTCCTGTACCGCGATAAAATGGTGATTTCTGAGTTCTGGCAAAGATTTTTCTGCCGTTTAAAAGCACGGCGAAGCTAAGTGATAAGAAGTAGACAAGATTTCCGATCAAAACATTATACACTGAGGTGATAAAAAGTCGAAGGATAGCGATAAGCTCATAGGCAGATGTCGGTAGCGTCGCGTACACAGTGTATAAAAGGGCAGTGCATTGGCGGAGCAGTAATTTGTACTCTGGTGATTCATGTGAAAATGTTTCCAATGTGATTATGGCCACACGATGTGAATTAAGAGACTTTGAAGGCGGAATGGTAATTTGAGCTAGACGCATGGGACATTCCATTTCGGAATTTAGTATTCCGAGATCCACAGTGTCAAGAGTGTGCCGAGAATACAAAATTTCAGGCATTACCTCCCACCGCGGACAACGCAGTGGCCGGCGGCCTTCAGTTAAGAACGGGGAGCAGCGACGTTTGTGTAGAGTTATCAGTGCTGACAGACAAGCAACACTGCGTGAAATAGCCGCGGAAATCAACGAGGACCGTACGATGAACGTATCCGTTACCACAACGCGGTGAAATTTGTCATGAATGGTCTATGGCAGCAGACGACCGAGACGAGTGCCTTCACTGACTAGGACGACATCGCCTGCAGCGCCTTCCCTGGTGGGCTCGTGACCGTATCTGTTGTATCCTAGAAAACTGGAAACGTGGTCCGGTCAGATGAATACCGATTTTAGTTGATAAGAGCTAATGGTAGGGTGCGAGCGTGGTGCAGACCCCCCCCCCCCCCCCCCCCCAAAAAAAAAAATGCACACAGTTTGTAAACAAGGCACTTTTTAAGCTGATGATGGCTTCATAACAGTGTAGGCTCTGTTTACATGGAATGGACTGGGTCCTCTGGGAAGCGATCATTGACTGTAAATGGTTATATTCGGATACTTGAGACCATTTGCAGCCATTCATGGACTTCACGTTATGGATGATAACGCACCGTGTGACCGGGCCACAATTGGTCGCGGTTAGTTTGGAGAACATTTCGGACAATTCGATCGAATGATTTGGCCACCAAAATCGCCCGGAATGAAACCAATCAAACATATATGAGCGTAATCGAGAGGTAAAAGTACCCCATGAAGAAATTCGTGACAGCCGCAGACAATAGTGATCACATCGCTGTGCCATCCGTCATTTCATAATATTCGTCCGGTACAAGAAGTACATTGTAGTTACAACACGACAGGACAACTTGACGATGTGTGAAATATAGAGCCGAAAGATTCAGCATTTGTTGTATTGGCACCCTGTTAAAAAGTTGCATAACCTCCAGACGAACCATTACGTCGTTACTATATCTACGTCTCCATCCACACAGATACTCCCCAAGCCGCCGTACTGTGTATGGTGGAAGGTACCCTGTACCACTACTTGTCGTTTCCCCTCCTGTTCCACTCGCAAATAGAGCGAGGGCGGAACAACTATCTATACGTCTCCGTGCGAGCCCTAATTTCTCGTATCAAAAAGGTGGGAGTTTAAGGAGATGGGATCTGGATAAACTGCAAGAACCAGAGGTTGTACAGAGTTTCAGGGAGAGAATTAGGGAACAATTGACAGGAATGGGGGAAAGAAATACAGTAGAAGAAGAATGGGTAGCTTTGAGGGATGAAATAGTGAAGGCAGCAGAGGATCAAATAGGTAAAAGGACGAGAGCTAGTAGAAACCCTTGGGTAACAGAAGAAATATTGAATTTAATTGATGAAAGGAGAAAATATAACAATGCAGTAAATGAAGCAGGCAAAAAGGAATAAAACGTCTCAAAAATGAGATCGAGAGGAAGTGCAAAATGGCTAAACAGGGATGGCTAGAGGACAAATGTAAGGATGTAGAGGCTTATCTCACTAGGGGTAAGATAGATACTGCCTATAGGAAAATTAAAGAGACCTTGAGAAAGGAGAACCACTTGCATGAATATCAAGAGCTTTGATACAAACCCAGTTCTAAGCAAAGAAGGGAAAGCAGAAAGGTGGAAGGAGTATATAGAGGGTCTATACAAGGGCGATGTACTTGAGGATAATATTGTGGAAATGGAAGAGGATGTAGATTAAGATGAAATGGGACATATGATACTGCGTGAAGAGTTTGACAGAGCACTGAAAGACCTGAGTCAAAACAAGGCCTCCGGAGTAGACAACATTCCATTAGAACTACTGACAGCATTGGGAGAGCCACTCCTGACAAAACTATACCATCCAGTGAGCAAGATGTATGAGACAGGCGAAATAGCCTCAGACTTCAAGAAGAATATAATAATTCCAATCCCAAAGAAAGCAGGTGTTGACAGATGTGAAAATTATCGAACTATCAGTTTAATAAGTCACAGCTGCAAAATACTAACGCGAATTCTGTACAGACGAATGGAAAAACTGGTAGAAGCCGACCTCGGGGAAGATCAGTTTGGATTCCGTAGAAACGTTGGAACACGTGAGGCAATACTGACCCTACGACTTACGTTAGAAGAAAGATTAAGGAAAGGCCAACTTACGTTTCTAGCGTTTGTAGACTTATAGAAAGCTTTTGACAATGTTGACTGGAATACTCTCTTTCAAATTCTGAAGGTGGCAGGGGTAAAATACAGGGAGCGAAAGGCTATTTACAATTTGTACAGAAAGCAGATGGCAGTTATAAGAGTCGAGGGGTATGAAAGGGAAGCAGTGGTTGGGAAGGGAGTGAGACAGGGTTGTAGCCTCTCCCCGATGTTATTCAATCTGTATATTGAGCAAGCAATAAAGGAAACAAAAGAAAAGTTCGGAGTAGGTATTAAAATCCATGGAGAAGAAATAAAAACTTTGAGGTTCACCGATGACATTGTAATTCTGTCAGAGACAGCAAAGGACTTGGAAGGGCAGTTGAACGGAATGGACAGCGTCTGGAAAGGAGGGTATAAGATGAACATCAACAAAAACAAAACGAAGATACTGAAATGTAGTCGAATTAAGTCAGGTGATGCTGAGGGAATTAGATTAGGAAATGAGACACTTAAAGTAGTAAAGGAGTTTTGCTATTTGGGGAGCAAAATAACTGATGATGGTCGATGTAGAGAGGATATAAAATGTAGACTGGCAATGGCAAGGAAAGCGTTTCTCAAGAAGAGAAATTTGTTAACATCGAGTATAGATTTAAGTGTCAGGAAGTTATTTCTGAAAGTATTTGTATGGAGTGTAGCCATGTATGGAAGTGAAACAGGGACAATAAATAGTTTGGACTAGAATAGAATAGAAGCTTTCGAAATGTGATGCTACAGAAGAATGCTGAAGATTAGATGAGTAGATCACATAACTAATGACGAGGTATTGAATGGAATTAGGGAGAAGAGGAGTTTGTGGCGCAACTTGACTAGAAGAAGGGATCAGTTGGTAGGACATGTTCTGAGGCATCAAGGGATCACCAATTTAGTACTGAGGGGCAGCGTGGAGGGTAAAAATCGTAGATGGAGACCAAGAGATGAATACACTAAGCAGATTCAGAAGGATGTAGGCTGCAGTAGGTACTGGGAGATGAAGAAGCTTCCACAGGATAGAGTAGCATGGAGAGCTGCATCAAACCAGTCTCAGGACTGAAGACCACAACAACAGCAACTTACCTTCGTGGTCCTTCCGGGCGATGTATGTTAGCGGCAATAGATTCGTTCGCAGTAGACTTCAGTGCCGCTTCTCTATATTTTATCAATAATGTTTCTCGAAAAGAACCTCGCTTTCCCTCCAAGGATTCCCATTTGAGTTCCCGGAGCATCTCCGTAACACGTGTTGTTCGAACCTACCGGTAACAAATATATCCTCATTTTCTTGAGTGTTTCAACAAACGTCTGAGTTTTGGCCCAAATAATTCTGCAAGATATATTGTGAATCTGTAGGGGGGCGAATTTATTGCACTAACAGTAAGCCTAAGAGGGAGATTTTTCTTGTGTATCTTCATCAACCCTCAGAGCCTGGGAGGTCTGACGACGAGAGTCATTAGTTTCATCACCATTTTGTCTGGTAAACCAGTGTCCTTTAGTAACTTCCCTGTCTCTCTGACAATGGCCTGTGTCGGTACGCGACTGGGCTGCCGGTACACGTCATATCCTAATTAATGTATGACCTTCAGGTGATAGTCTTCAGTGTTCAGACCTACGGCTGCTTTTTCTTTGTCTGCTGGCAGGGCAAGGAAGTCCTCGTTCTCACACAATAGGCAAAAGTCACGTCGATGCTCCTAGCTGATATTAGATTTCGGTGTCATAAATGGTTCAAATGGCTCTGAGCACTATGGGACTTAACATCTGAGGTCATCAGTCCCCTAGAACTTAGAACTACTTAAACCTAACTAACCTAAGGACATCACACACATCCATACCCGAGGCAGGATTCGGACCTGCGACCGTAGCGGTCGCACGGTTCCAGATTGAAGCGCCTAGAACCGCTCGGCCACACCGGCCGGCGTTTCGGTGTCATATCTTTCGACGCTATATAGCTGGTGGTTAAAAAAAAAAAAAAAAAAAATTAAATTTCTTTATTCAAATTATTTCATACATTGTAACCCACCACCTAATACATTAGTGGGTCTTAGATCTACATTACATTTAATTGATGTTAGCAGCATTGTTAACTTCTATTACTAGTGTTAGTGAACTTACTTGCTACAGAAAATGAGGAGTTAGTTTCTTATTGGGTAAGATCTAGTTCTACTCTTAGCTGACTAATCTGAGGGCTACTTCCTGCAGCGTTACAGGCGTGCCAGTTGTTTAATATAAACCTACTGTGTGGCCGTGCCCACTGAGCTAACCCCAGTGAGCATGCCCCTGGCACTGGGCTGGCCTTAAGAAAGTCGCTGCAGGTTCTTTTAGGGGTCTTCTATCTCCTATCTACTAAGTGGTCAATTAGTTCTAAGTCACAGTCGGTGCGCAGTTGTCAATTTCGGGTATTGGCGCTCCCTCCCCCTTGTTCCAGGACATGGCGGATTCCTACCGTCACGGCGATTGGCCAGTCCACGCCCTGGCGGAATGGGATGGGTCGCCTTCAATTATGTCATGTCTGGTGGCTCATATGTTTTCCCTGAGGTATTCTTGCAGGACTTTTGCTGACACCTCGCTGGCAAGGCGGTTTAATATGGTGAATGTAGTAGGGTCTCTAATTAACTGGTACGTGTTATTGTGAGGCAGCTGGTTTCTTAAATCCCCGGCTACGTCATCAAAGACCGGGCACTCATAGATCACGTGATCCGGAGTGCCCCACTCAGCTCCACAATCACACGAGGGGGTAGCCCTTTTCCCGAATCGGCAAAGATATGCCGGATACGGTCCATGCCCTGTGAGGAAGTGCACCAGTCCCTTGCTTGGTTGAAAATGCGAGAGTTGGAGGCGTTCTTTGATGTTTGGGAGCAGCTGGTAAGTCCTTCGGCCTGTTGTTTCTGCGTCCCAAAGTTCTTGCCATAGCTCTTCTCCTCTCCTCTTAATTGCAAACTTGTCCCCCACCCGCACTCCCATGATGCTCTCGGTCTTTTCTATATCTCCCCTTTTCACCCAGTACCAAGCTGCCTGTTCCCGGATTTTGATGTCCAGGGAACATACCCCCATGAGTGTTAGTAGTGCCCCTCCTGGAGATGTTCTGTACGCTCCGATGGAGCGCAGAAGCATGTTACGTTGCACCCTCCTCACAGACATAGCGGGCACGACCCTCGTGAGCCTGTGTGCCCACACTCCGGATCCGTAACCCACGATGGAAACGAGAATGGTGTTGTGGTACAATTTTATGAGTTCTGGTGGAAGGTGAAACCTACTGTGTCCTATCATGATAAGATTATTTAGAGCTTCAAGTGATCTTTGTGTAACTGTTTCGATGTGTTTGGCAAAGTTCCACCTTTCATCAATTGTTACTCCAAGGTACCGGGCCTCTCGACGCCGAATCACCGGTGAGCCCTCAATTCTTACCGTTGGATTCCTGGCCAATTGGCCTTTCAATAACAAGTATGTTGACTTGCTAGGCGCAATAGTCATTTTTGTGTTTTGGCACCACTGTGTAAGAATTGCTAGTGTCCTATTAATTTTAGGTTCGAGGTCCTCGCGACTTCGGCCGCCAACCAGCAGAAGGAGGTCGTCAGCGTAAGCTATCGCCTCTAGCACATCCACACTATTTTCCAAGCTCTCCAGGAGAGGCTCCATATTGATATCCCAAAAGAGTGGCCCCAGGACAGAGCCCTGTGGACAGCCCTTCGTGATTTTCTTACCAATTCGCTCGCTAAGGGGACGATAGCCAGACCTCTCTTTCCATACAATAGCTCCTAAGACAGCCGTATAGCGGCCCTGGACACTCCTTCTCCCGCAAGCAGGAGAAGAGCGAAGGCCACCACAGGTTATCAAAGGCGCCACTGATGTCCACCATGATGCCAACTATGTACTTGTGCGGAGACGACCCACAGACCTCGGATGCGAGGGCAATTGCGTCACACGCAGATCGCCCCTGCCGAAAACCGAATCGTCTGTCGCTCATCCCGCACAACATCAGGTGTGCTGTCAGTCTATCAGCTAGTAACCTCTCCAGCAATTTGCCTAACAGGTCCAACAGACAGATAGGTCTGTAAGATTTTGCTTCTTTAGGGTCTTTGTCCCGCCCTTTTTTGATAATTACAACATTGGCCTGTTTCCAGATTTTGGGGAATGTTCTGAGGCGCAGGGCCTCGTTGTAAATTCTTGCTAAAGGTGTCACCAGTTGAGGAGCGAGGTATTGCACCACCTCCGCGATGATGCCGTCTGGTCCTGGGGCCTTTCCTTTCTTTAGTAATTTTATGTGGGCTGCCACTTCCTCTTCTGAGAAAGGGTACACCATGGTGTTATTCTCGTAGTCAGCCTGCATAGCCTGCCTAATTAGGCATTGTTCTTCTGGTGGTTAGTCTAACGTCCTCAGCTGCGTCGTCCGTGAGATGCCGAATGCACTGCTCTGTTCCACTGATGATATCCAAAACTGGCAGACGTCGCGGGACTGGTGAAAAATTAAGGTCTCTATTTAGCGCTGCCACGGAGCCGTCGTACGGCCCTTGATTGGAGAGATTAACGGCTATTCTCTGAGCCTTATCTTTCTCCACGCCAGTTCCTCCGCGAGTTAAGCGGCAAGATTGTCACATTGTTTGGACGATGATTTGCACAAACTAGCACGCTGACGTCCGCT
This sequence comes from Schistocerca serialis cubense, assembly GCF_023864345.2. Classification (NCBI taxonomy): domain Eukaryota; kingdom Metazoa; phylum Arthropoda; class Insecta; order Orthoptera; family Acrididae; genus Schistocerca; species Schistocerca serialis. The sequence continues at coordinate 706,385,329 of NC_064638.1, forward strand.
ACTTTTATAAAGGGTCTGAAAGCGAAGACGTCGAAAACTTTAAAGCTGGTCGGCTCTTAGCGTGCTACTCTCGCTCATGAGCAGTTGACAACATGGGTTCGTGAGGTCTGCACCACATTCTAACTCTACATTTAGCTCTTAACGACTGACATCGTGACTCATCCGACCAGGCCACAGTTTTTCAGTCGTCTCGGGTCCAACCGAGGTGGTCACGAGCATAGTTGCGGCGCCGCAGGCGATAGCGCGCTGTTAGCATAGGCACTCACGTCGGTCGCCTACTGCCATAGCCGATTAACGCCAAATTTCGCAGCACTCCCCTGACAAATATGTTCGTTGTACTTCCCACATTGCTCACATTGCCCCCTTCTGATTTCTGCGATATTTCACGTAGTGTTACTCGTCTGTTGGCGCTGATAACTCTACGCAAGCGCCGCTGCTCATCGTCGCCAGGCGGATACCGTCGGCCACTGCGTTGTCCGTGGTCAGAAGTAACGCCTGAAATTTAGTGTTATCAGCACACTTTTGACGCTGTGGATCTTGGAGTATTGGATTCCCTAAAAATTTCCGAAATAGACTGTCCCATGCGTCTATCTCCAGCTACCACTCCACGTTCAAAGTCTCTTAATTCCCATCGTCTGGCCATACGTCGGAAAGTATTTCACATTGAAACGTACCCTTAGCAAAATTTATGAATTACTGTGCTGATAAACCTCTTACCTCGTTTGATTTTCAAACAGCTGAGCAGAACAGAACGTACCCAGATTTTTCTCTCTTTACTTATTCTGATCAACACTAAACTGACACACAATATTTTTAGCGCAACACAATCTGACTTTCAAAAATACCTACAAAATAATGGCCCTGACTAACAATAACCTATACCTTTCATGAATCACTTACCATACAAAAATCTTCGTTACTCGAACTACTGCAATACAGCGAGCGCCAATACTGCCAGCTAAATAAAAGATTCTAACTACTGAAGGCACTAACTACTGACAGGCATAGTTAGCAAATAGTTGTTAGAGAACAAACAATGTATTTACCTTAATAGTGTTAAAATGCCAGTATATATATACACTCCTGGAAATTGAAATAAGAACAGCGTGAATTCATTGTCCCAGGAAGGGGAAACTTTATTGACACATTCCTGGGGTCAGATACATCACATGATCACACTGACAGAACCACAGGCACGTAGACACAGGCAACAGAGCATGCACAATGTCGGCACTAGTACAGTGTATATCCACCTTTCGCAGCAATGCAGGCTGCTATTCTCCCATGGAGACGATCGTAGAGATGCTGGATGTAGTCCTGTGGAACGGCTTGCCATGCCATTTCCACCTGGCGCCTCAGTTGGACCAGCGTTCGTGCTGGACGTGCAGACCGCGTGAGACGACGCTTCATCCAGTCCCAAACATGCTCAATGGGGGACAGATCCGGAGATCTTGCTGGCCAGGGTAGTTGACTTACACCTTCTAGAGCACGTTGGGTGGCACGGGATACATGCGGACGTGCATTGTCCTGTTGGAACAGCAAGTTCTCTTGCCGGTCTAGGAATGGTAGAACGATGGGTTCGATGATGGTTTGGATGTACCGTGCATGATGTTGGGGCGTGAGCGGAAGACGGCCTAACGGTGTGCGGGACCGTAGCCCAGCTTCATGGAGACGGTTGCGAATGGTCCTCGCCGATACCCCAGGAGCAACAGTGTACCTAATTTGCTGGGAAGTGGCGGTGCGGTCCCCTACGGCACTGCGTAGGATCCTACGGTCTTGGCGCGCATCCGTGCGTCGCTGCGGTCCGGTCCCAGGTCGACGGGCACGTGCACCTTCCGCCGACCACTGGCGACAACATCGATGTACTGTGGAGACCTCACGCCCCACGTGTTGAGCAATTCGGCGGTACGTCCACCCGGCCTCCCGCATGCCCACTATACGCCCTCGCTCAAAGTCCGTCAACTGCACATACGGTTCACGTCCACGCTGTCGCGGCATGCTACCAGTGTTAAAGACTACGATGGAGCTCCGTATGCCACGGCAAACTGGCTGACACTGACGGCGGCGGTGCACAAATGCTGCGCAGCTAGCGCCATTCGACGGCCAACACCGCGGTTCCTGGTGTGTCCGGTGTGCCGTGCGTGTGATCATTGCTTGTACAGCCCTCTCGCAGTGTCCGGAGCAAGTATGGTGGGTCTGACACACCGGTGTTAATGTGTTCTTTTTTCCATTTCCAGGAGTATATATATATATATATATATATATATCAGTTCATGACATCCAGTCTTAATTGCCCAACACTACACTAGTGAATATTACAACAATGCCAACCAGCCACAGACTGCACGCAGCACAGCCAGTGGTTTTCATACAGAGCGCTACGTGGTGTTACCAATATAAAAACCTAAACATTCTACTTACAACATGAGTCACGTGACTACAAATGACAGGTCCGCCAATGCGCTGCCCTTTTATACCTTGTGCACGCGATACTACCGACATCTGTATACATGCATATCGATATGCCATGCCTTCTGTCACCTCACTGTATATGTAGATTTTAGTAATAATGTTCTCACTTGCCTTGCCTATGTTCACCGTAATCAACAGCCAGCAAAAGACCATCATAGACTCCTAGTTAGTTGCAATGAAGATATTAGTTACGACAAGGTCGCCAACTGTGGTAAACTTCTTGAAATAAATGCGTAGACAACACATTAAACGTGTTAACTGAGAATGGCTGCACAGCTGAAACTTCGCAGTATACAAAACAAAAATAAAATGGGAATGAAAAACAGCAGATATAGGAAACTTATTTTTTCCAATACCACGAATATTTTTTGCGGTTATGTCAGTAGACATATACTAAATGTGATGTATTACACTCCACTCAGATTTATTGCTGAAGAGTCTCCTCATCATACTTACTTTACAGAGACAGCGTAAAATGCAGCGAGAGTTTTTGTCCGTTGCGCGGATGCCCCTCGCTGCGCTATTGCGCACCTTCGCGCGGACCGGCACTTAATTAATCACTCAGCGAGCCCCGGATTTAGCAAGAGATCTCCAGGAGAATTCCACGTTGAGCGAGGACCACACCGCAGGTCTCAGTCTACTGAAGACTAGGCAAGATGGTGCTCCATGAGACCAAGACCAGCAGTTTCGACCGATACTAATCTTGTGTTATGTGTTACTGTAAAAAAGGAGGGAAATTTTCGAGTTACTCAGACAGCAGGATTCAGCCTCCCCTACCGATGAATGTTATGTAACCTGCAACACGTTCGAAAACGAAGTGCGAGATTTTCATACTCTCGCTCGCTACACTTGAAGTATTAGTCCTACACATAAATGAAGGGGGCCTTCCTGTAGGAAATTTAATGCTGTTAAAATTTGTATTTGGATAAGTTTTCACTGGATGCCACAGTTTTCGATTTTTTCAAGAAAAACGCTTTTGAAGGTCACTTCTGTACGTTTTTCATTCGTAGGTCAAAAACAATGGCCTCTGGTGAAAGTGTACAGTAGTACAAAATTTAACTACATTAAATTTACTATAATATCCTGAGCGTTGTTTCTGTAGAACAAATAGTTTATGCACTGCAAGCGAGAGAAGTTGAAAAACTTGTGTGGTATTTGAATGCCTTGCAGGTGATATGAAACCTATTGATAGGGACAGCTGACTCACCCTGTATAATGATATAATAGTGTACTACTCAATCAAGTGTGTAGGTTGACAATCCATATTTGTTTCAACAACCGGAAAATCGAGTCTGCAACTCAAAAATGAACACTGAAATTATTCGTTACGGAAGTCTTCAAAATTGATGTACAGGTATTTAACCTTATACGAATTTTCAGTCCCATTATTCCTGGGCGTGCTACATGACAGAGTGTACGCAGGGCAGAGACGATGGAATATTCTATTGTATGTGCTGTAACGATATCCATATTTCCATCCAACTATAACATATACAGTCTTATACGCTGAAGTTATTGTTAATGCCGTAAACGTTTCCTACAGTGTAATTGCTTACCTCTCACACAAAATTCCAGAAGAAAACTTGCTACAATCATCACTCACGCCTGAGCACAATTGCCTGCTAGAATATTCCTGCAGCACAAGAAAATGGAGAGAACTTCCATAGCCTGCAAGTTGCCTTAAAATTTCGTGTTATATCTAGCTTTTAGAACACATTTTGTTAAAGAGGGCTACCATTGCCACAAATGACCGAAATCTACCTCAACGCTCTGCACGTCACTTTATGGTATGTGGTTGGAATACTTCTCGTTTTTCATTTTTTTTCTCTTCTCTGTTGCATTTGCTAATAGCGTGTGGAAAGGTCAGTAAGCAACCGTATGATTTCGCTCAGCAGCCCATTTGGCGAAAGGTAATACTTTACGTGACTCTTATTGGAACGAAAGTTGTTGGATTCCTAACTTATCGATGGTGTTCAACTTCTTTATTGTGGCATATTGCACTGGAGTTTGAAAAGCATCGCCGTAACGCTCTCACGCTAAGTAAACGAATCCATGGCGAAACATGTCGCTCTAATCCGTAACTTTTTTATCTCTTCTATTAATACTGTTTTATGAGGAACCCACACTAACGAGCATTACTAAAGAAACAGGCGAGCGACTGTTTTGTAAAATACTTCTTTCTAGACAGAACTACAAATTCTTCTAGTGAATCTTAGCCTAGCGTCTGCATTTTCTATAACTAGTTTTACGTGGCATTCCGCAGTACGTCGAGCGCAGCTCGTGGTCGTGCGGTAGCGTTCTCGCTTCCCACGCCCGGGTTCCCGGGTTCGATTCCCGGCGGGGTCAGGGATTTTCTCTGCCTCGTGATGACTGGGTGTTGAGTGCTGTCCATAGGTTAGTTACGTTTAAGTAGTTCTAAGTTCTAGGGGACTGAAGACCATAGATGTTAAGTCCCATAGTGCTCAGAGCCATTTGAACCATTTGAACCATTTGAACCGCAGTACGTCGCTGCGAAAGTTTACACCTGGCTATCGTATTGCTTCTTCTGTTTTCACTGGTTTGTCGCCAATAGTGTAATGAAACACCAGTGTATCTCTCTTCCTGTCTGTGAGTAAAACATTACGGGTGTATACTTTACACATCTAATGTCACGCACTGTACCAACGGTCGATCTTCTTCAGCTATTCCTGCAATCCTCTACAGTGTTCTGGCGTTGCAGTATTCCTGTATACAATAGGATCTTCCACGAACAGCTTCACACAGATTTCTACGTTATCCATTACAACATTTTTATACGACGAAAATAGTAATGACGCCGTAAGTCTCCCGTGGATTACTCCAGAAGTTAGTCTTAATTTTGACGATTTCGTGTTAAGAAGGACCGGTTGTTTTCTGCCTAGTAGAATTTCCTGAATATAGTCACAGATCTGGTCGAATACTTGATAAGATTGTACTTTGTTCGGTAAACGACAGTGCGGATCTGTATCATACGCCCTTCCGTTGTCAAGATTCACGGCATCAACCCACGACGACGTTAATACTTGACTAATATCGGAGAAGATAATGAAAGGTGAAACACTGCCAATCCGAATTTTGTGAAGAAACATTCAAACTTTCCTTTAAGAAGATAGTCTTTAATATTCATAATCCCCTACAAATAAGTACTGAGAGATACAAGAAAGTGTCTACTTTGCTTGAAGAAAGTCCTGAGCTCCTATTCCAGTTACTCCAATTTTTGTCAATATATCATGTTCTGACTTTTGTAAATTGTTTCATTTGACCCTAATTTCAATTTACGGTGTACATATATAAGAAAACATTGTTCATTAAATAAGAATAGGAAGTGGAAAAATCTGGATACAGTGAACGAAAGAGCCGAGTTTCACTAGGTTGCCTGCGGCAACCATGTTGATTTCTATAGAGGAGTTTCTCGTTTTCTAGTAAAGCTCTTAAGTCTACTTTTATCAATCTTTTGACTTGTTTGGTGCGGCCCGCTACGAATTCCTCACAGAATAGCACTTGCACCCTCCATCTTCAATTGTATTCCAATCTATGTCTTCCTACATAGTTTTAACGTCTAGCACCTTGGAAATTATTTTCTGATGTCTTAATAGATGTCCCTATCATCCTGTCCCTTCTTCCTGCCAGAGTTTTCCTTACGTTCTTTTCTTCACTGATTCTGCAGAGAACCACCTCAATCTTTACCTTGTCAGCGCACCAAGTTTTCAACGCTCTTCTGTGGCAGCACATATCAAACGCTTCAGTTGCCTTCTGCTATGATTTACCACCAGTCCCGATTCACTGCCATACAACGTTGTGCTCCAAAGTTTCATTCGCAGAAATGCCTTCCTGAAATTAAAGTATACGTTTGATACTAATAGATTTCTTTTGGCAATGTACGCCCTCTGTGCCTGTGCTAGTTTGCTTTTTATATCCTCCTTGCTTCGCCCATCATCAATTTTCTTGCTTCCAAGGTAGCAAAATTACCTAACTTCACTTACTTCGTGTTCACCAATTCTGATGTCAAATTTGCTATTCTCATGTCTGCTACTTCTGAATACTTTCATCTTTCTTCGGTTTACTCTCAGACTATTTTCTGTGCTCATTAGACTGTTCATCCCGTTCAACAGATTCTATAATTATACCTCACCTTCACCGAGAATAGCAATGTTATCAGCAAATGTTATCACTGATATCACTGCACCTTGAATTCCCTCTCCTGAACCTTTCCTTTATTTCCGTTATTACTTCTTCTATGCACAGATTCGACTGATTCCCTATGTTACCACATTAAGAAAAAAAAAGGTTCAAATGGCTCTGAGCACTATGGGACTTAACATCTATGGTCATTAGTCCCCTTGAACTTAGAACTAACTTAAACCTAACTAACCTAAGGACATCACACAACACCCAATCATCACGAGGCAGAGAAACTCCCTGACCCCGCCGAGAATCGAACCCGGGAACCCGGGCGTGGGAAGCGAGAACGCTACCGCACGACCACGAGCTGCGGACCCACATTTTTAACTAGAGCACGTCGTTCCCAGTCTTCCCATCTTATCGCCCAACCTTGGTTGTTGTACATATAGCATACGTTTGTCGTCCTCAATATTTTAGATATTTTGTACCATTTTACATTGTAAAACGCGTTTTCCAACTTGAAGAGTCCTACGGACGTTTCTTTATTTTTCTTCATTCTTTCGTCCATTATTAAGAGCAACATCAGGACTGCCTCTCTAGTACCTTTATCTTTCCTAAACCAAACTGATTGTACACTACTGGCCATTAAAATTACTACACCACGAAGATGACGTGCTACAGACGCGAAATTTAACCGACAGGAAGAACATGCTGTGATATGAAAACGATTAGCTTTTCAGAGCATTCACACAAGGTTGGCGCCGGTGGTGACACGTACAACGCGCTGACATGACGAAAGTTTCCAACCGATTTCTCATACACAAACAGCAGTTGACCGGCGTTGCCTGGTGAAACGTTGTTGTGATGCCTCGTGTAAGGAGGAGAAATTCGTACCATCACGTTTCCGACCTTGGTAAAGGTCGATTTGTAGCCTATCACGATTGAGGTTTACCGTGTCGCGACATTGCTGCTCGCGTTGGTCGAGATCCGATGACATTTACCAGAATATGGAATCGGTGGGTTCAGGATGGTAATACGGAACTCCGTGCTGGATCCCAACGTCCACGTATCACTAGCAGTCGAGATGACAGGCATCCCATCGGCATGGCTGTAACGGATCGAGCAGTCACGTCTCGATCCCTGAGTCAACAGATGGGGACGTTTGCAAGACAACAACCATCTGCACGAACAGTTCAACGACGTTTGTAGCAGCGTGGACTATCAGCTCGGAGACCATGGCTGCAGTTACCCTGGACGCTGCATCACAGACAGGAGCGCCTGCGATGGTGTACTCGACGACGAACCTGGGTGCACGAATGGCAAAACGTCATTTTTTCGGATGAATCCAGGTTCTGTTTACAGCATCATGATGGTCGCATCTGTGTTTGGCGACATCGCGGTGAACGCACATTGGAAGCGTGTATTCGCTATCGCCATACTGGCGTATCACCCGGCGTGTTGGCATGGGGTGCCATTGGTTACACGTCTCGGTCACCTCTTGTTCGCACTGACGGCACTTTGAACAGTGGACGTTACATTTCAGATGTGTTACGACCCGTGGCTATACCCTTCATTCGATCCCTGTGAAACCCTACATTTCAGCAGGATAATGCACGACCGTATGTTGCAGGTCCTGTACGGGCCTTCCTGGATACAGAAAATGTTCGACTGCTGCCCTGGCCAGCACATTCTCCAGATCTCCCACCATTTGAAAACGTCTGGTCAATGGTGGCCGAGCAACTGGCTCGTCACAATACGCCAGTCACTACTGTTGATGAACTGCGGTATCGTGTTGAAGCTGCATGGGCAGCTGTACCTGTACACGGCATCGAAGCTCTGTTTGACTCAATGCCCAGGCGCATGAAGGCCGTTATTACGGCCAGAGGTGGTTGTTCTGGGTACTGAATTCTGAGGATATATGCACCCAAATTGCGTGAAAATGTAATCACATGTCAGTTCTAGTATAATATATTTGTCCAATGAATACCCGTTTATCATTTGCATTTCTTCTTGGTGTAGCAATTTTAATGGCCAGTAGTGTATTTATTTGACAGTAAAGTAGTGAAGCCATAGTCTTTTCTAAAGAAAAATTTTATGTACTATGACTATGGCTTCACTATTTTAGTGTCAAGTAAACGTTTAACTTATATTATAGTCACACTCTTTGACGACAATTATGTCGGAATTTACAAACTGTTCGTCATGTAACAAGTCCTTAGTTTACTTTTCCAAGTTATTGGCAGCAACTTTGGTGTATGTCGTACGTATGAACTGTCATGCTGAATGTGCGACAGTTCTTGCACTTATCTGCTCCGGCTGTGTTCGGAATTGAGTGTGTGCCTTGCGTGCCAGTATTTCTGGCGCACCGCACGCTATCGACTCTACTCTCGCCGTGGTTACATCTGTGGCAGTGGCAAGGTGGCAGCAGACGGCAGGCTAGACCGGGAAAACAGCTTTATAGAGGTGCGAGCAATCCGTTGGAGTGAGGTGTTTCCTCCGCTAGTGCGATTGAATAAAGGTACGTTGTGTGGGGGCCGATGCATAGGTGCTTTGAGAAGTCGAACGGAGAGGTGGCGGCTGCTTGAAGAAGAGGCTGTTAGGCGCCGTACCTACAACGCAGTAGGGCCGTGTGCAATCTTTGTGATAGTGGAAAGATTGGGCCATCTGGTGGAAGGCCATCAACTTCTTTCCTCGGTGAGAACATCCCTAATTATAGCCACAAACTTGCTTGTGCTAAAGCTCTTCAGTTTGATTTGGCTTTTGTGTTTTTCCGACGTGTTACTAATTATTGATAATTAGCCATGCCATTTCCTATTTACCTTGTAATTTACATCATTTGCTGTATCAGTGATAAGCGTGGCATTTTTGTCTGCTGGCGCGATTGATCAGCTGGTAAAGCAGGCCACATGTATTAGTAATCATTTTGCTCTGTAGAACGTTTAGATCAGTACTATGTAATTTTTTTGAATTTCATTAGCTTCTGGAGTAACGTTCTGTTCTGTATATGTTTTGGTATGAACCTGTGTTCATAATTAACGAGAAAGTTACTGTTCTATACTTGATGTTTGCTGAGTCGGTGTGGCATTTGTGCACCATAGTATTTTGAAAATCGAAGGCTTGTGGACGGGCAAGAAGGTATTAGCGTCTGATTATTTGGAGACTGAGAACCTTCTGTGAGTGATCTAGCCCACGTCTACTTGTCCGTTTTTGTTGCGTATCAATTAGAGATTCTGTATTTTACTTTTTGAACTGGTGGACCTATTTCTCGTTAAGTATATACTTGATCGAGGAGAATATAAACATCCTTTCTGGCTCTGATTCTTACGGGCAAGGGCGGCGGCACATTGGGTGTCATTGGCGTACTGCAGAAATTGAATATTTGCATCTGGGCGAATACGTCCACGGCGAAGTAAGGTGTATATGTTAACTAAATTAAGAATTATCAACCAACTGACACTTGTGCCGTAAGTGCTACAGTTGATATTTTGGTTTGTCGATTCTCTTGTAAATTTGAGTGAACCAGGCAGAGTATGTTTAATGCTGTTTAATCTATTTGTTATCTCGCATTGCTGTGTGAGGTACGCACGCACGTGTCCTGTTGACAGTTTTTCTTGATAGATCACATTAAATGGTAGCCGTTGGCATCGGCCTCTTGGTCGAATAAGTTAAAATTTCTGCAGAGGTATAAAACCGGTTAATTGGGGAAGCTGTTAGTGATTGCCTCAAGCTGTGTGCCCACAAGCGTTTTAATTTTTGTCACTCCAATGCTTAACTGCGCAAGAGCGTATGTACAAACCGCGGTGTGATTTTGCTTAAAGAATGCTATCAGTTACTGACTGCCCGGAGTTTAGTGCAAATCTAGGTACGCATCGTCAGCAGTGCCTAACGGTCAAACTCACTCTGTATTGTTTGTTAGTAGTGCCACGACTATCACATTCTATATGATAATTCTGCTTTTTTGGCATAACTGAACGGTGATTACGGTATAGGTTTTATGTACTTGTAAGGTTCTTTTATGGTCCTGAATCTGTACGTGTACTAAGAGTTATTATCTCACATGACTGTGGTCATTAAGGGCCGCGAGTTCATGATACCGGTTTCAGGTTGCTATCTCAGTAAAGTTTTGTGACTTCAACTCTCTGTTGTTTTCTAAAGGAGTGTAAACTTTACAGTAATGTGTCCATATTACTAACTGTGTTACTGTAAATTTCAGTAAAGAAATTGATTGCATTTTTATAGTATTATAAAGATTTGATTATGCGCTTTTTACAGACCTCTGGAAAATTTTCTGTCACAAATTTTTTATTGTATAAATAAACTGATAGTTAATTGCTAACTTTGTTTACGTGGCAACCAGTACCTTACCGCTCCAAACCTAGCTTCCTACCGTGTCAGTGAGGACTATATTTTTCCGAAAGCCTGATGGTATGTCACTAGTCTCAAAAATTCTATACACCAATTTAAAAAGTCATTTGGTTGCCACCTACACCCAGTGATTTTAAATATTCCAACGGAATGTTATCTAACCCTTCTGCCTTGTTTCATCTCGAATCTTCTATAGCTCGTTTAAATTCTGATTAATACTGGTTCCCTTGTCTCTTCTCTAACAATTGTGACTACTTTTTCCATCACGTCGTTAGAAAATTCTTCCCCTTGTAGGGCTTCAATATACTCTTTCTGCTCTCGCCTCTGCCGGCCGGGGTGGCCGAGCGGTTCTAGGCGCTACAGTCTGGAACCGCGCGACCGCTACGGTCGCAGGTTCGAATCCTGCCTCGGGCAAGGATGTGTGTGATGTCCTTAGGGTAGTTAGTTTAAAGTAGTTCTAAGTTCTAGGAAACTGATGACCTCAAAAGCTAAGTTCCATAGTGCTCAGAGCCATTTTTTTGCTCTCTCCTCTGCGTTTAACAGTGGGATTCCACTGCACTCTTAATGTTGCAAAACCTGCTTTTCATTCCACCGAACACTATTTTCACTTTTTTCTATGCTGAATCAGTTCTCCCGATGATCATTTCATTTTCAGTTTCTTCACATCCTTCCTGCAGCCATTTTGTCTTGACTGCCCTGTTCTTCCTATTCATTTCATTCCTAAATGATTTATATTTCCGTGTTACTGTCTTACCGTGGACATTTTTGTACTTCCTTCTCTTGTCAATTTTGGTCCATCCAACATCTGCGGTTGCTCTTTTAGAGATGTTTGCTCTTCTTCAACTGAACTGAACTACCTACTGTGGCGCCGGCCGAAGTGGCCGTGCGGTTCTAGGCGCTGCAGTCTGGAACCGCGAGACCGCTACGGTCGCAGGTTCGAATCCTGCCTCGGGCATGGATGTGTGTGATGTCCTTAGGTTAGTTAGGTTTAACCATTTCTAAGTTCTAGGGGACTAATGACCTCAGAAGTTGAGTCCCATAGTGCTCAGAGCCATTTGAACCATTTGAACCTACTGTGGCATTCCTTATCGCAGTATCAACATGTCTAGCGAACTCCAGAAGCGTCACATTGTAACATCCCCACATCCCTCCTTCCTAATAGGCCTTCTGAATTGCGATATAATTGACCGTGATCACGCATGCCTAATGAAATTTTACAGTGAGTATGGCTATCGCAACGGAAACAAAATAATACCGACTGGTAGGAGGAAAATGTACAACAGACCCTTCTGAAGGAAGAATCTATTGTAATATAATAATAATTTTGAAGTGGGTGGAATATAGTGCTACAGCACATGAATCACACGGGGGGGGGGGGGGGGGGGGGGGGGAGGGGGGGGGGAGGATATCACGCAATATTTAATACAAAAAGTACTGATAATACAAACAAATACTGACTAGTTGAAAAGGGGATAATTAAATGGTCGCCAGCCCACTATGGCAACGAATCTCCAGAGTCTTAAGAAATTGCATCTTCACTGGTGTGGCAACAGAGGTTGTCGCGCTTGTCCTCAACGCAACAGATCACGAGGAAATAAGTGAATCAGAAAGCACCGAGTTTGTAATTAGTTATTCTGAAATTTCAAATTTTGAAAGTAAAGTTAAATGAAGTTATTGGTTAAATAAACTAAAACTTTGTTACGTAAAAAGTGACTTTCAGTAACCTCCGTGTAACGTAAAGTAAAATTTAGAAAAAGGTAAGCAATTTACTTTTGATTATTGAAAGATTGAATTGAATTTACTTTACGCAAATGAGCAACTGGTTTTACTTTTAAAATAATAACAATAAAATACGTGCCAAGCCAGCAGAAGCCACTCGCCAATCTAAATACAGAATAGATGGAATTGCACTTGTGCTGTATGTTTAGTTATTAGTTTTTCGAGTGAATTTTTGCATTACTTTAAGTGAATGAAGTTAATTTGAAAATTGCAAATTAGTTAAGCCTCTGAAACTGGTCATCACCAAACAAAAAAAAAAGAACTGATAGTAAATAGTTAATCAATTATCATATTCTTGAGACACTGGGTGATTGCATGGAAAGGAAAGGGATCTTGCTTGTAATGATGTCTGAGGAAAATGACAGCACAGATACCCTACAGGTTTTAACTATTGCAAGTTATCATTAAGGTTAGTCAAACTTTGTGAAATAAACGTCACTGGGTAATGCATCTACAAGATTACTAATGGTTTGTCACTTTACGGTCTTACTGGGTTGTAGCTGTGCGGTAGACGAAGAATGTAGCCGACGACAATGCTGAGCTGCAGCTGTTGCTGCTGCTGCTGACGGAGAACCCCGAGTCTACTCCAGATCCACGGATAATTACGGGACAGGCAACAGTTAGAATTGCACCTTCCTCCTCCTCTCCGCTGCTACCGTGCTCTCAATCCTTGGGGGTTAACGAATTGGGTGCGCATACACTCGTGCGATCATATCTGCACACTGCGTCTGCGAGAACGCCCAACAAACACTTCCGCATTCTTTCATCGCTCAATCAGCTCTGCCCCCTCTCTGCTCGCAGCGCGACGGTGACTCTCCATGCGCAAAGATGAACAACGGCACAGCACTGCCATGTCGTCGTTGATATTGTTACATTAAAAATAAACTTCCCTTGGCTATTACCTAGCAATTTACGATATCTACATTATAAATACAATCAATTATATACGGTCAAAAATAAATACACTATTACATCCATTATGTATTAAATACAGTTTTTGTAATAAAGCTTGCTCATTCAGAATTAGAAGTACTGCGCATGTTATCGACAGAAACGGCGAAAAATTTTCGGAGGGTGCAGAAAGTATTTCATCTGCATTTTTAGTGTTACTGAATTCTCAGTCCTTCAGTACCCCTCTTTCTTCCACATCGCTTTTTCCGAGTGATTCTCTTAAGACTCCGTTTACTCTTCCACATTACTAAATAGTGATCTGAGTCTACATCTGCTCCTGGGTAAGCCTTACAATCCAAATGTGATTTGCCGCCCGCTGTGGCCGACCGGTTGTAGGCGCTTCAGTCCGGAACCACCCTGCTGCTACGGTCGCAGGTTCGAATCCTGCCTAGGGCATGGATGTGTGTGATGTCCTTAGGTTAGTTACGTTTAAGTAGTTCTAAGTCTAGGGGACTGATGACCTCAGATGTTAAGTCCAATAGTGCTTAGAGCCATTTGAACCATTTTGCACCAAATGTGATTTCAGAATCTTTGCGTGACCATTACATAATCCATCTCGAATCTTCCAGTGTGTCCGAGCCTTTCCCAAGTACAGCTCATCCTCTTGTGAATCTTGAACAAAGCATTCGTTATTACTTACTGAAGGTCATCAGTGAGTCTTTCCCCCTCTCATTCCTACTACCAAGTTCATATTTCCCAGAAAGTCTTCCTTCTACTCCTATGCCTACGACAGTATTGCTGTCCCCACGACTATTAGATTATAATATCCCTTTATGTACTGAATCACCCGTTGAGTACCACCAATATACTTTCTCTCTCTCTTCATCTTCTACTTGCAACGTCAACATGTATACCTGAACTATTGCTGTCAGCGTTGGTTTTCTGTCTTACCCGACGAGAGCACTGAACTGCTCACAGTAACTCACTCCCTGTCTATGTTCCTGTTCGTAATGAACCCTCCTTTGGTTATACCATTTTCTTCTGCTGACGATGTTAACCTACATTATTCTGGTCAGAAGTGCTTACCTTCATTCTATTTCACTTCACTGTCATCCCACTATACAGGGTAGTTACAGTTAAACTCTCGCTGCTTGAGCCATTCTAGATGGAAATCTATTTATCGATCAGGTATCCACTTGTATAGGATTGATGTTACGACTGATTGCACTGCAGGATTTGTGTTGTTAGTACTGTTAATGTCATGAGTTACTCTTAGCACTGGTATTGATACGGTGACGTAGGGGTTGAAACTGAACCCTTGATCACAGTCGTGAGTACTTCTCATGCAACCACAGTCATGCGGACCCGTGGACAGCGTTCAGGAGGCGGGAAAAATACATGAAAACCACCACCTAGCGCTGCGTTTTGCATTTAGTACGACATATTTATTCTTCAATTGTACATAAATGGTAACATGTGTACAAAATATTGTTTCAGTGTTGTGAAAAAGAACTACTCACGTTGTTGCTCAATATATAAATTGAATATGGGGGATAGGCTTCAACTTTCTCACTCCCTTCTCAATCACTCCTCCCCTTTCATGCCCCACGAATCATATTGCACTCGAAATTCTCATCGAAATTTACATCGAAATATTTAAGTGAAGTTCCTTACTTGAAACTTGGTTGTTGCAGGTTAATGATTAATGGGTACCGTCAGTGCTAAAACTGAGTATTCTTGACAGTGAATTACACGGAGAAAATCTGCACTACTAAAAGCGGTCACATTTCGCGTCACCCCACACGCACGATGGACACACCTTACTTGGGCTTTGCAAACAAACTGGGACCTTGCATTTGCGACACAAATAGTTTGTCTTCCTCTTCTTTCTTGGTGGACAAATTCCACATGTCTTCCTTCCATCCCTAGGTAGTTTGTCCTTCTTTGCTTGATAATCAAGGAGATGTACTTCAGCTCCTAGAACTTCACCGATAGAAAATTTCAATTCTCGTGGAAGATATTTGTTTATTATTCTTTTGGGCAATGAAAGTTCGATTAGTTCTTTCGCCAGAGCTTTCATGAAATTCATCCTATTAAGTAGAGTTCTTTCCATGACTGACTGATGAACAATATACGCAACGATATCATTCATATCAAGAATACGGATAAAAGCAGCCATCGGCCAGCGTTGTGTACCGTGGCTTGAACGAAATTTAGCTTATCTACAGTATCAGCACCACCCATTTTGTTACTTTGTGTTATTGTAGTGGGTTACAGTTACACGTTTTTCAATCTGCACGTCATATTCTATGGAGTGATGCGTTGTTGATGTAAGAAATACTACTCTTCCTTTCTTAGGCACGTGGGAAATCGGCGTGATGTGTTTGGTAAATGCGTACAGCGTGGTTCAAACTTCACGTCCACCAGAAGGCAAGGAAGATGCCGGAATTTCCTCTCGGTTCTTGTTCCCACTATGGTGAAACCATTATTCTGCAGCACGCCTGGAAGTTCGATTGGTACATATCAGTTGTCAGCGGTAATGTTTCGATTCCTCTGTGTTACTGGCTTACGAAATCTGAGGACAGCCTGAGTAGGAACGGCGTATGTCTTCTCGTCTTGGGAAAGTCCTGTTACATCGGTACCTTTTCCACTATAGAGAGAGGTGCTGAAGAAATAATTACTCCTGGAATCGGCGAGGCATTAAAGCTTGAGGTCGTACTTCGCCGGTTTAGATGGAATATACAATTTGAACTCACAGTGTCCTCTAAAGTCGATTAATTTTTCAACAACTGTAGCATTAGCCCCAAGAATGTAACCAGTGCAAAATTTCACTGAATTTGTGTAGAATGTTTGTTATAGCAGCTGCTGGACCCGAAATCTCAAGCAGTTGAGAATTACAGCAAATCCTGCCGATGACATAGTGATACGGAGAAAATCAGGGCCAGTCCCTACAGTACAAAAGAAAGAATGCATGTCTTCGTTATTCGATCTGAATACAGAAGTTCAGATTAGAAGGCCGACAAAACGTCACACATTGTTCAACGTCTGACTTCTGTTCTCTTCGTATTCATATATTTTCCCCGAATTATTTCAAGTTTTTCCTTTGTCCATGTGAGTATTTCGTTCAGCATATCAAGACTGAAAACATAGCTCCAAGAGGTGAATGCGTTGACCTGTGATTGTCTGCTGAGATTGTGTCCAAGAGCTGGTATCTTCAGTATATGAGCCGTTTAGTTCTACTGCCGATCACCCGAACCTATTTCTGCGATAGAAGTATTTTCTAGACTGTCGTCATCTTCTTCGCTTTCTGATTCTCCCTCAGCCCTTTACTGATTTGCACTAACACAGTCGTGCGGTCCGCTGGACGTCGTTTCGAAGAAACGATAGTAGTCAGGGCACTTTCGACAAGCAGCAGACTGAGAACATGGAAGATACTGGCCAGTTTATTTCTCCAAGGTCATTAGCGTTCCTAGAAACAGGGGTGTGGAAAGAAGCGCAGTCCAGGGATCGCACGACTGTACTTAAGGGTCAAGCATCAACGGGCATTACAGTAGTAGACAGTCACCATGGGCCTCGACAATGTTGCGGGAGTTTACTCGCAAAGCTGTTTTATCAAACCAACAACAATTGTGCCGCTGCCTTTCACGAGTATCGAAGCATTAAAAGAATACGGTCAGGTCGTCTCTCCTCACCGAGATTGAAGAACATGATTCGGAAGTTCGGATTAACTGGCAAATTGGGGATTGTTCCTGGGGCAGACCGACGGCAAATTGCGCCACAAATTGTTATAGAAGCTACTGTTGGCATGGCTGAGAATGCTGGACGCAGTATGAGATCTTCAAGCACTGCGCGAGCTGTGTGATGGATGGAGGCTGAACATTCGACGGCCCACCGCCCGGAAACTGCTGCGAACATCTGTGAAATGGTATCTCTAGCGTGGTTGCAGATTGTCGTGGATGCAAGTGGTCATCATATTGAGCAAAATTTTTAACCTGGAACGTAAATATGCTACGTGTCCTAACAAATGATTTCACAAAGTTTCATTGTCCTGCAATCACTCGTATTTCACAGTAACTCTCACAAGTAGCGAAAGTATATCTAGATTCAGCCTTTGTATTTCCATTTTCAGGTTTTCTAGCTTTCCTATCACGTTCAAACTTCTGACATTCCACTAGCCGATTCGTAGAGTGTTACCTATCGCTGATTATTCCATCTTTTCTCATGGTCACTTGCACTTAGCAGTCTCTCCCAGAGGGGGTGTAACTCGGAATTTCTTGCCTATCATCATGATGTTTTTCAATTACAGTAACATATCCTGTGGCTCGGCCTTATGTTTATTTAATGTTCTGGTCTGCATGGACTTCTGCATCCTCACGTCATTGATCGTCGTTGATTCTTCCGTCTTTTAGGGGAATGACCTATTACTAATGACTTTTATTCAAATTTTAAGCAGGTGATAAGTTTGAATCCAGCACCGTTGATGGTTTGATTGTTAGTCAGAGAGCCTATCCCACGGCCACGTGTTCAGCTCTTAATATGTCGGCCAAAAATGTGTCACGTCGAATAGTATAGCTCATGATGACTAAGTACAGATATGAATACCATCAGTATAGAACCCGAAGCTTTGCACTGCAATAAGTTGCTTATTACTCGACGTTCATGATCAGAGACTGCAGGAGGCAATTTTCAATGCAAATTCCAATCAAATTGCAAACGCAATCGATCGCTTGCTCTTTCTGTGTCTCTCTCCAGCTATGTTCTCCACATTACAACAAACACCCCACAAAATACATCGAAACAGTTGTTCCACATTCAGACACAGACCATGTTGCTCCGCACTGCCTGCGTTGATTTGCTATTGGTCGTGTCGTAACACTCACCAGAGACAGTCGCAAAGCCTAACTTACATAACTGAGCAAGGACAGACTATACCCTAGATTTCGACTAGTGGGCATAGATTATCACAGTAACGTAGCTTGTGAGTTAGTAGACGCCTAAATCTCAATGTAAGTTGACAGCCGGCCGGAGTGACCGAGCGGTTCTGGGCGCTACAGTCTGGAACCGCGCGACCGCTACGGCCGCAGGTTCGAATCGTGCCTCGGGCATGGATGTGTGTGATGTCCTTAGGTTAGTTAGGTCTAAGTAGTTCTAAGTTCTAGGGGACTGATGACCTCAGAAGTTAAGTCCCATAGTTCTCAGAGCCATTTGAACCATTTTTTTGTTAGTTGACAAATATTACCGGCAATTTTTACAGTAAACTGCTTGGTTCAAACGGCTCTGAGCACTATGGGACTTAACAACTGAGGTCAGAAGTCCCCTAGAACTTAGAACTACTTAAACGTAGCTAAGGACATCACACACATCCATGCCCTAGGCAGGATTCGAACCTGCGACCGTAGCGGTCGCGTGGTTCCGGACTGAAGCGCCTAGAACCGCTCGGTCATACTGGCCGGCTAAACTGCTTGCACATAATTGTTTATAGCATCATTTTTGACATGTTGCATGATAATACTCACTTGTTTGATATTTATTGCTACACCACCTTCCGTTCGTATCACCAGTCAGAAAACATCACCCAACTCAGCCCAAAATAAATATGTGTAAGACTTACAGATACTGATAGGTTTACGTACTCTGACAGAAAATAAATCGGACATCAGAAAATAATTCAGGTAGAATAATGAAATTTCGTGAATACATAAGCCTAGGTACCATACTTAAGCGATTAGCTTCCAAGAACACAGGTTAACTAAGCGCGAAATACTTAATTGGAAAGGCGATATGCTGGCACGTTAATAACCGGTGTGACCACCAGAACTCTGAATGACAGCTTGCAAACGAGACTGCGCTGTGTTGAATAGATACAGGATGGAAAGGTCGATGCCTGTTGCACTCGATCGGTCAACACTGGGACGTATAATACTACACTACTGGTCATTAAAATTGCTACATCACGAAGATGACGTGCCACAGAGGCGAAATTTAACCGACAGGAAGAAGATGCTGTGATATGCAAATGGTTAGCTTTTCAGAGCATTCACACAAGGTTGGCGCCGGTGGTGACACGTACAACGTGCTGACATGACGAAAGTTTCCGACCGATTTCTCATACACAAACAGCAGTCGACCGGCGTTGCCTGGTGAAACGTTGTTGTGATGCCTCGTGTAAGGAGGAGAAATCCGTACCATCACGTTTCCGACCTTGATAAAGGTCGATTTGTAGCCTATCACGATTGAGGTTTATCGTATCGCGACATTGCTGCTCGCGTTGGTCGAGATCCGATGACATTTACCAGATATGGAATCTGTGGGTTCAGGAGGGTAATACGGAACGCCGTGCTGGATCCCAAAGTCCACGTATCACTAGCAGTCGAGATGACAGGCATCTATCTCATCGGCATGGCTGTAATGGATCTTTGCAGCCACGTCTCGATCCCTGAGTCAACAGATGGGGACGTTTCCAAGACAACAACCATCTGCACGAACTTTTCGACGACTTTTGAAGCAGCATGGACTATCAGCTCGGAGACCATGGTTGCGGTTACCCTTGACGCTGCATCACAGACAGGAGCGCCAACGACGTACATAGGTGCACGAATGGCAAAACGTCATTTTTTCGGATGAATCCAGGTTCTGTTTACAGCATCATGATTGTCGCATCCGTGTTTGGCGACATCGCGGTGAACGCACATTGGAAGCGTGTATTCGTCATTGCCATACGGGCGTGATGGTATGCGGTGCCACTGGTTACACGTCTCGGTCACCTCTTGTTCACATCGACAGCACTTTCAACAGTGGACGCTACATTTCAGATGTGTTACGACCCGTGGCTCTACCCTTCATTCCGTCCCTGCGAAACACTACATTTCAGCAGGATAATGCCCGGCCGCATGTTGCAGATCCTGTACGGGCCTTTCTGGATACAGAAAATGTTCGACGGCTTCCCTGACCAGAACATTCGCCAGATCTCTCACCAACTGAAAATGTCTGGTCAATGGTGGCAGAGCAACTGGCTCGTCACAATACGCCAGTCACTACTCTTGATGAACTGTGGTATCGTGTTGAAGCTGCATGGGCAGCTGTACCTGTACACGCCGATCAAGCTCTGTCTGACTCAATGCCCTGGAGTATCAAGGCCGTTATTACGGTCAGAGGTGGTTGTTCTGGGTACTGATTTCTCAGGATCTATGCACCGAAATTGCTTGAAAATGTAATCACATGTCAGTTCTAGTATAATATATTTGTCCAATGAATACCCGTTTATCATTTGCATTTCTTCATGGTGTAGTAATTTTATTGGCCAGTAGTGTATTTGTGGACGACGCTGGAGTTGTCGCCCGATGATGTTCGACATGGGCTTGATTGGGGACATATCTGGTGATCCAGCAGGCCAAGGCAACATGTCGACACTGTATAGAGTCTATTGGGCTACAACAGCGGTATCAGGTGGAACATTATCTAACTAGAAAACCCGCAAGTACGACTGTTCATGAATTGCAGCACAATTGGTCGAATCACCAGGCTGTATACAAATTTGCAGTCAGGGTGTGTGGGATAACCACGAGAGTGATCCTGCTGTCAGACGAAATCGTACGAGAGACCATAAACCCACGTGTAGGTCCAGCATGTCTAGCGCACAGACAGGATGGTCCCAGACTGTCAACTAGCTTCCCTCTAACCATCAGTGGCACTGAAGCAGAACCAGGTTTCATCAGAAAACGCAACACAACTCCACCTGGCCTCAAGCGAGCTCTCACTTGACACCACTGAAGCAGTAGATGGCGGTGGTTTGAGATCAGTGGAACGCACTCCACAGGGCATCTGGCTCGGACCTGTCCTTGAAGTAACTGACTTTTAACAGTTCATTGTGTCACTGTGATGCCAACTGCTGCTCAAATTGCTGCTGCAGATGCAGTACGATGCCCCAGTGGCATGCGCCGAACACGATGGCCTTCCCTCTCGGTAGTGCCACGTAACAGTCCACAGCCCAGTCTTTTTGCGACTGTATATTCTCGTAACCCCGTTGACAGCGATCATGTAAAGTGACTACAGTCCCCCCCAAGTCCTTAAGCAGTATCGGAGAAGGCACATCCAGCTTCTCGCAGCCTTATTTCACGATCCCGTTCGAGCTCATTGAGGTGTTGGTGATGGCGTCTTTGACACCTTAAAGGCGTTCTTGATTGACATCAGTTCGCCAAGTCCAATCTCAAAGATAACTAAGGTTCATGACCGTTACAGTGTGAATTTAAATGGAACCTGATTTGCATCCTCATAGCCGGCCGCTGTGGCCGAGCGGCTCTAGACACTTCAGTGTGAAACCGCGCGACTGCTACGATCGCAGGTTCGAATCCTGCCTCAGGCATGTGTGTGTGTGATGTCCTTCGGTTAGTTGGGTTTAAGTAGTTCTAAGTTCTAGGGGACTGATGACCTTCGATGTTAAGTCCCATAGTGCTCAGAGACATTTGAACCATTTAATTTTGTATCCTCATAGTGGCGCTACTAGCGCCACTCTTACGTGGCTGGCGTGACATTTGAATAGACATCACCTTTCAGATGTAGTAACACGCCGGCCAACTTTCTTTTATATCGCAGAACTGCTTCTTGGCGTTGCAATTTTTTTACAGTCAGTGTGTATAGTACTTCCTGTTCCTAGATAATCAAACTCTTCTGTGCTAAACCAGTTACAAGATTATACCATATACTGGGAGCACAGAGGTATTTAAGGAATCGTTACTCACGCGTTCCATACGAGAAGGGAACTGAAAGAAGCCCCAGTGACTGGAAAAATGGAAAGTTTCGCCTGGCATGCACTTCACACGGGTTTGGAAATTGAAATGGTAGATGTAGAATACTTGGGTGCGTCATTACGCTGCGCTCCATATGCCAGCACTGCAGAACAGTGATACATAAAACAATCAGCGCCTCGTCGAGAAGTGGGGCATCGCCGCGCTGTCCCTCTACGAAAACGGCGGCTGCAGAACGTAATCCCATCAGATATGGCGCACTTGATTTCGTGAGCGTACACAGGCAGATAGAGTGACCGCCGCGATCGAGCAAACAACTGCCGAACGGAATTACAGCAGACAACTGCAATACTCGGTTGTCCCAGACAGCAAGTAATCGCCCGCCAGCCGCGTTAAAACAGACTGACGTAACGGCCGCAGGCCGACGCGATCGAGAAATCTGCTGGCGGCGCGGTCCGTGGTGAGTTAGGAGGCCGGTCGACCTCGGTCTAGGAGACCCGGCGCTGGCAGTTCCTCTAATTGGATGCAGGCCATTACGGCCGCGTCAATGCTCATTACACGCGCATGTCCACGTCATAACGGCGCAGCGCTGCACCGCCGGCGCCAATTGCGCGTGCCCGCAGGGCGCGGCGGGACCCATTCAGCACGGCGGACGCCGCCCACTGCCGTATTCCGTTTGCAGCTTTTTCATCCCTCTGTCCAACTGGTGACACACGCAGCCCAGCAGCCGGGTATTAGCCACGCATTGGTCCGTTAGGGAAGGCAATTAGCCCCACTGTCAGAAATTTTCAGCTTATCCGCTAATCGCTGGTGGCAGGTGACATGAAATACTTCTTTACACCTATTTCCAAGGCACAGTTATCGGCACATGTTGCGTCATTCAACGGATATCGCTCGATGCTCTCGCGTGTATACCACATTCGGTCCAAACTAAACATGTCATGCGTCTCAACGAAATTAGATCCAAAAGAAATCTTTTGTCCTTTCAGCCATAAGTTGAATGTCTGAAAACTTTCTCAATAGTGTAAGAGGTCCATGATTAAAGAATTTGTTGCTAGCGCAATCGAGCAGGTGTAATTTCGATGGATTGCTCACGCGCTGCCTGCGATAGGCCAGCTGTAAGAGAATCTCAGACCAGAGAGCAGTGTTGTATGCAGTAGGAACTGTGTAACAGTAGCGAGCAGTAGCGTGTATCGAGTTGGCTGGGCCGGTCGTGGGGAGCGATGGCGGAGCCTGAGCGTTGTAGTATAAGGTAAAAGCAGCCTCGCGCATATGTAGTATTGTTATATCAAGTCCCATGTAAATGTTTTTTAAAAATCTCTTAATAATAATCTTTCTCATAAAAAGTAACTTTTGACAATCATTCATTTCAATTTAAAGAATTTACTAATTTCTCCAGTCCATGGTCATCTCGATTATTGAAAAGAAAAATCAGTTGTTTCTTTTTGTTCATGACAAATCTATCGGCCAGCATTGCACTCGGCTGTGCCAGAAAAATTTCTTATAGGAGCAGATATATATGCGTTATCCGGCGACCATATTGAGGTACGAATTTTCAATTTATTGAGAATGATCTTTCAGGGCCATGACGCACCACTGCTGACGTCAAAAATTTACCAATTTAAATTCACAGTCAGTTATTGAAAGGTTATCTATGAGTCTCATTTTTTATTAGGAGAATAGTCACATTTTATTGTTCCAAGGTTACGGAATTTATCTGTGGGAGGTTACGCTGAATGTGAATGCTATACATAATTATATTTTTTACTGTTTGGAGATATTTTATTTAACTGAGGGGAGGTTACAATAGCAAATGTTATTCAGATGTGCATCGTGCATATACTTCTTCAGTTGGATAGTGGCAGTCACCTGGGTTACGGATTTAACCCCCATCAAATGGTTCAAATGGCTCTGAGCACTATGGGACTCAACTGCTGAGGTCATTAGTCCCCTAGAACTTAGAACTAGTTAAACCTAACTAACCTAAGGACATCACAAACATCCATGCCCGAGGCAGGATTCGAACCTGCGACCGTAGCGGTCTTGCGGTTCCAGACTGCAGCGCCTGTAACCGCACGGCCACTTCGGCCGGCTAACCCCCATCATTCCCGTGAGTTGCACATGCAACACATCAGCCTCAGTTGCAAATAGAAACGAATCTTTACCCAAGTTTCAGCTGAAATAATTTGACATTCTTCAGAAGCCAGTCACAGTAAATTATTGCATACCAAAGTTTTGCCATGTCAAGTATAAAACTGTATCACCGTAATAACCTGGCATTAATCTACATTACTTGGGTTGAAGAGAAACAGCAGGCCCCACTGCGCGGACGATGTCGGTAGGCCGCGAGAGCTGTAAATTCATGACTGGTTACTACGGTGCTACAGTTTTATACTTGATATGGCCAAATTTAGGCCTGCAATAGTTTAGTGACACTGGCTTCTGAAGAAGGCCAAATTATTTTGGCTGAATATCTGGGTAAAGATTGGTTTGTATTTGCAACTGAGGCTGACGTGTTACATGTTCAGTTATCACAGTTACTGACAGGGCTGCACAATGTTCAAAATCCCCGTGAGTTGCACTCAGCGAAGATGCCGCCAGGGCACGGCGGGTGATACCCCTTTGGAAGGGCGCTACCTGCTACTTGTGACCTCGGTCTTGCAATTACGACCGTGACCCACGAGCAAAACGCGTACAGCGAGCTAATAACCTGTGCAGGCTGGGTAGCCGATGTCTCTTCAAAAGGCTCATCTAAGGATGCGTATCAGATGCCCTGAAGCAACATCATGCGTGGTAGTAAACCACGATGAGCTATCTCCCGAAACATCATCGACTATTCATTTAGCCGGAAACATTTCAAGATACGTATCAGACACCTTCACGTATCAGAATAATCTTAAAGATAGGCAGTGAGAGAGTAAAATTTCTAAATCCATAAAGTTTATTAAATACAGGAAACATAACGTCATACCAGTATTTGCTACAGGACACTACAAGAAGACCGTCGTTTTAAGCAAGAAGGCCAGCCTTCCTTTACACACTCGAAGACAAAGAAAGGCCCTCCACGAAGAAATTATCCGAATTGGACAGTAATCGGTAAAGCACACTACTCTTCGGGCCATTTCCAGATATGTCTTTGCAGGTGATCGGGACTCAGTTCGAAGCAGATCTCATCACTGAGGACCTACTCCAGTCAGATTTCGGCCGAAGACGTCTCTTGAGACGCTCAGGACACCGTTGGGATACGAACCCACTGACGCCTCGGGACGACATACAACAAGTCTATCAATCAATGCCAAGCCGAATACCTGCCAGAGATGGAGTAACACGTTATTGACCTGCTCAATTTTTGAACTTCTTTCTCTTGAATAATTCATAGATCTAACCTGAAACTGTAATCATCTGTTTGTCTATACACGTAAATCACACCTACCGATTTCATCGTAAGTTCTGTACGCTCATGGAGTGGAAACCAAAGTGAAAATACAATGAATTTTCGCACAGATGTGTTGTGTAGTGTCTCTGGTACACTTGTCGATCGCGTCACATTGCACTTTGTGGTTATGAGCGAACAGCGAGCGCATAAAGATGCCTTGAAAATAGTGTCTGCCGGCAAGTATGGGCGCCTGCCGAGCGATTTCGCCTGACTTCATGCAACACCACATAACGTAGCTGTCGCGTATTTCCTTCATGACAAAGCCTCCTCTGCAGTAAGCGTGAATACGGTCTTGCTGCCATTTCGATGGGAAGTGTTTGATCACCTACCGCACAGTCCGGACGTGCCTCCCTCTGATGTTGTAAGTAGCCTGTTTATATGTTTGTATGTTGGCAGCGCTACAGACTACATTAATATCGCTGACAGCGGCGCTCTGCGCCCTCAGTATGAGACTCTGTGGTTGGAAGGACTCGCAGTTATCTAGCGGACGACTTGGGCATGACTCAGTGTTGGGAGGACGTGCATTGTAAATTGGTGATGGATGTAGTCGGTAATGCTTGGGTAGTGAAATTATTAATGACGACATTATTTTTAGAACTGGATGTCACATGAATAAGGTAAAATCTGCTAAATACATTGTTTGCTCTTCAACAAAATCTTTCTCTTGGTAACCATATGCGTCCTAGTAGTCAGAGCCTATAGTAGAATGCTTTTATTTGGCTGGCTGTAGTTGCTGCTTGCTGTAAGTGCCGTATTTCGTGTTATCAAGATTTTCTGTGAGGTAAGTGACTTACGAGAAAGTATGGGTTATTGTTAGGATTTCTTCCAATTCAGGGCCATTCCTTTGTGTTAATTATTTAAAGCCATTTTGTCATTGTAGAGCAGTCAGATTGCGTCGGGTTTGTATATTGTGGGTAATAAATGAATATGTTAAGTTTGAGTTGTTATTGTCAAGGAAAATTCCCTAGGTCAGTGTTGAAATGATGAAAATCAGTAACGTGACAGTAGGTTCAGTTTCACTCAGCAGATTAAGTAAACACAAAGAAAGTTAAGTAAACACAAAGAAGTGTCAATGTTCATCTCTGCTCAGAAGAACCGCTGTCTACGAGGACAACATTTTGGCACACAGAACGAGCTATAGACCAGCGTAGAAAAGTGGCGGAAAGCACAGCGGCTGCCTTCTATGACGAGTGTATTGGAAAACTTGTACAATGCTATGACAAATGTGTAAGTCAGAGCAGTGACTACGCAGAGAAGTAGCTGGAAGATGTAGTAAACTGTTACCAATGAAACATTTCTGATCTTACTTACTTTCTGGATGACTTTCGTATATTCATTATAAAAGATGAACGTTTGGTGCAATTTATGAATAAATGAACTATGTACTTCTAGAGAAGAAGTGCCCAGTTTTCTAGAAGGCTCGGAGAATAGATGTATATAGTATTACAAGCCTATATTACTGACGTCAATCTCTTGTAGAGCCACGCATTGTGGTGTTTTCGGAGAGCGAAAAACTCCTAGATAAAAATCAACATGCATTCCGCAGAGATCTTGCGAAACTCAACTCGCTCTGTTGTCCCATGAGATCCAGAGCGCTACAGACACCACAGCCTGACGAAGGCTATCTTCCTTAACTTCAGGAAGACATTCGATGCAGTTTCTCTGTATTCTTTAGTGAATAAAATACGAGCATACCGAGTGTTGGACCAGATCTGTGATTTGATTCAGGGGTTTCTTGCAGTCACAGCTCAACATTTTGCTCTGGGAGGTGGTCTTCTCGTGTGGGATTATGTTTGGAAAATCAACTTCACGAAGAGTAACCGTAGATACAGTCGGAGTTTTGATTTTCTCGTCCGCGACATAAATCGAATCCCCTTAGAAATTCAAATGCATTTCTAACTCATTACAATATTCTGCGATACAGGTCTCACATCTGTTGCACGGCAAGCAGTTTGCGTGGAGGCTCCGTGCATGCGATTTTGCAGCAGCTCCAGGCTTGAGGATCGGTAGCAGAAGTTAGATGCGAGGAAGAAGACAACGCAGAGATGTGCTGAGTTTGAGTCTGCAGCGGCCAGCAGTAGGGAAACTGACGGTGCCCATGACAGTGCGGGCTACCACAGCCGACTTCAATGTATTAGTGTCAGGGTTGTCATCGGTAGCATCTACTCCGTCACTAGCACCACATCACTAACAGCCAGTATCTCCATGGATAGATTTAATATGTGTGAACTCTCGGCGTCACGGTCAGTGATGAAGTGTACAACGAATGAGCAACCACTCAGTCTGAGTGTTTCACATGACAATAATGGACCAGTTAGTCCTAGTCTGAACGTGGGAGTACCGATCGGGAACTTACTGCTGGGGCAGATTGTCCAAAATGAGCGAGGGGAAGAAAGCTTACAGACAATGCATCGTCGCAATTAATACGAATTTAACTAGAAATGCAGTCTAATGTGGGAGCAGTGCAGTCTAGTGTGTGGGCGTTGGATACTAGGTTGTGTTCTGTAAAAACAGAGATACATTTTGTGAAAACAGAACTAGGTTCGAAACTTGAAAGTGTAGCAGAAAACGTAAAAGCTGGGATAGAATGAATTAGATCTTATTTTTAAGGCATGACTGATTCAAAATTAGAAGGTACTTGGGCAGGTGAGGGCAAGATTTCTGAGGAGGTTAGGAAAAGATTTCGGAGAGAATCTGGGGAAGATACGGGACGAGCTGGGTAGCGATGTTGAGAATTGCACGTGAGGCAAAATACTCTTGAGAAAGTGACCAATAAATCGGTAATGTTAATTAAAGAAGCTTCGCAACATGAACAGGAGATACGAGCGCAGAATAAAATTCTTTAGGAGAAAATCTGGCTACTATTGTGATAGGTTTACAGTGTAGTAATTCAGAATGTACAAAGTTTTTTTAAGACTATGGAAAATACCAGCCAATTGCTTCTGTTGCTGCTTGTGTGGCTTGTTTTGTGAGAAGAATGTCGGAAAAGGCAAAAATTAAAATCGCAAAAAGACGTCTCGAGGGCAGTGTACAGTCACTGGCAAATTAAATGATTGCTTTATCTGCTACCTATCAAGCGTTTAAGAGTTGTTTCCTGAACACATTCTGGAGTGAAAGCATCAAGTTTCAGACACGGAAGTGGGTCGATATGGGATTTTTGCGCTTGGAACTGTCTAATTTGGCGCACTTGTCGGTTGGGAGTGTTGACAAAGATTACGATGCTCAGCAGAAGCTTACTGGAATTTTTTTAATATGTTCTTGCCCATAGTCCTACAAATCACATCAAAGAGATTTTTGTTTTATTGAGAAACTAGTGTTGTTATTCAATTCTCACAATTTTAATAGTAGACAGGGAAATGGCTACAAAAATGGAAACAATAGTAATATCCACTATAATCATAATAATCACCAAAATAATTCTCACAATTATAGTATGGTCTCAAAGGGGAAATTCAAACGGGGAACGAATATTTGAGTGGCAGGAGCCTCACTAAGTGCAATGCCAGAATGAAAGGTCGGGAAATCAGAGATCGCCGTATCTCAGGTCCGCAGGTGGCGAAATAAACCGGCGTTGAAAGGGACAAGTTATTTTAAAATGTTGGGTGTCGAAAATTCAGTGAAGAAACGACAAATGTTAGAGGTGGGGGTTATAACAAGAAAGAATGAAATGCGGGATGAACCGGACAATCGGGAGTTACGGAAAACGGGAAGGACCTGGCCCACAAATCAACTGGTTATTATTTCATGCAATTAACAATTTATTAAGAAGTTTAATTTTAACTTAAAATCAAAGAAATAATAGCTGCAATTTAAATCTCAAGGCCA
Source organism: Schistocerca serialis cubense (assembly GCF_023864345.2). Taxonomy (NCBI): domain Eukaryota; kingdom Metazoa; phylum Arthropoda; class Insecta; order Orthoptera; family Acrididae; genus Schistocerca; species Schistocerca serialis. The sequence goes on from NC_064638.1 coordinate 706,414,981, forward strand.
CATTTTACAAGAAATATAACATGCTTTTAATAATAATAATGAAAGGGCCAGCTACGCAAAAGTTTGGGTGAAATTTGCTATTTTAATCTTGAGGCCCCCCAAGAACCATGGACCTTGCCGTTGTTGGGAGGCTTGCGCGCCTCAGCGACACAGATAGCCGTACCGTAGATGCAGCCACAACGGAGGGGTATCTGTTGAGAGGCCAGACAAACGTGTGGTTCCTGAAGAGGGGCGGCAGCCTTTTCAGTAGTTGCAGGGGCAAAAGTCTTAATGATTGACTGATCTGGCCTTGTAACACTAACCAAAACGGCCTTGCTGTGCTGGTACTGCGAACGGCTGAAAGCAAGGGCAAACTACGGCCGTAATTTTTCCCGAGGACATGCAGCTTTACTGTATGATTAAATGATGATGGCGTCTTCTTGGGTAAAATATTCCGGAGGTAAAATAGTCCCCCATTCGGGTCTCCGGGAGGGGACTACTCAGGAGGACGTCAATATCAGGAGAAAGAAAACTGCCGATCTACGGATCGGAGCGTGGAATGTCAGATCCCTTAATCGGGCAGGTAGGTTAGAAAATTTAAAAAGGGAAATGGATAGGTTAAAGTTAGATATAGTGGGAATTAATGAAGTTCGGTGGCAGGAGGAACAAGACTTCTGGTCAGGCGAATACAGGGTTCTAAACACAAAATCAAATAGGGGTAATGCAGGAGTAGGTTTAATAATGAATAAAAAAATACGAGTGCGGGTAAGCTACTACAAACAGCATAGTGAACGCATTATTTTGGCCAAGATAGACACGAAGCCCACGCCTGCTACAGTAGTACAAGTTTATATGCCAACTATCTCTGCAGATGACGAAGAAATTGAAGAAATGTATGATGAAATAAAAGAAATTATTCAGATTGTGAAGGGAGACGAAAATTTAATAGTCATAGGTGACTGGAATTCAGCAGTAGGAAAAGGGAGAGAAGGAAACATATTAGGTGAATATGGATTGAGGCTAAGAAATAAAAGAGGAACCCGCCTGGCAGAATTTTGCACAGAGCACAACTCAATCATAGCTAACACTTGGTTCAAGAATCATGAAAGAAGGTTGTATACGGGGAAGAAGCCTGGAGATACTGACAGGTTTCAGATAGATTACATAATGGTAAAACAGTGATTTAGGAACCAGGTTTTAAATTGTAAGACATTTCCAGGGGCAGATGTGGACTCTGACCACAATCTATTGGTTATGAACTGTAGATTAAAACTGAAGAAACTGCAAAAAGGTGGGAATGTAAGGAGATGGGACCTGGATAAACTAAGAAAACAATTGACAGGAATGGGGGAAAGAAATACAGTAGAAGAAGAATGGGTAACTTTGAGGGATGAAGTAGTGAAGGCAGCAGAGGATCAAGTAGGTAAAAAGACGAGGGTTAGTAGAAATCCTTGGGTAACAGAAGAAATATTGAATTTAATTGATGAAAGGAGAAAATATAAAAATGCAGTAAATGAAGCAGGCAAAATGGAACACAAACGTCTCAAAAATGAGATCGACAAGAAGTGCAAAATGGCTAAGCAGAGATGGCTAGAGGACAAATGTAAGGATGAAGAGGGTTATCTCACTAGGGTAAGATAGATACAGCCTACAGGAAAATTAAAGAGACCTTTGGAGAAAAGAGAACCACTTGTATGAATATCAAGAGCTCAGATGGAAACCCAGTTCTAAGCAAAGAAGGGAAAGCAGAAAGTTGGAGGGAGTATATAGAGGGCCTATACAAGGGCAATGTACTTGAGGACAATATTATGGAAATGGAAAAGGATGTAGATGAAGATGACATGGGAGGTACGATACTGCGTGAAGAGTTTGACAGAGCACTGAAAGACCTGAGTCCAAACAAGGCCCCGGGAGTAGACAACATTCCATTAGAAATACTGACAGCCCTGGGAGAGCCAGTCCTGACAAAACTCTACCATCTGGTGAGCAAGATGTATGATACAGGTGAAATACCCTCAGACTTCAAGAAGAATATAATAATTCCAATCCCAAAGAAAGCAGGTGCTGACAGATGTAAAAATTACGGAACAATCAGTTTAATAAGTCACGGATGCAAAACACTAACGCGTATTCTCTACAGACGAATGGAAAAACTGGTAGAAGCTGACCTTGGGGAAGATCAGTTTGGATTCCGTAGAAATATTGGAACACGTGAGGCAATACTGACCCTACGACTTATCTTAGAAGCTAGATTAAGGAAAGATAAACCTACGTTTATAGCATTTTTGGACTTAGAGAAAGCTTTTGACAATGTTGACTGGAATACTGTCTTTCAAATTCTGAAGGTGGCAGGGGTAAAATACAGGGAGCGAAAGGCTATTTACAATTTGTACAGAAACCAGATGGCACTTATAACATTCGAGGGGTGTGAAAGGGAAGCAGTGGTTGGGAAGGGAATGAGACAGGGTTGTAGCCTCTCTACGATGTTATTCAATCTGTATATTGAGCAAGCAGTAAAGGAAACAAAAGAAAAGTTCGGAGTAGGCATTAAAATCCATGGAGAAGAAATAAAAACTTTGAGGTTCGCCAATGACATTGTAATTCTGTCAGAGACAGCAAAGGACCTGGAAGAGCAGTTGAACGGAATGGACAATGTCATGAAAGGAGGGTATAAAATGAACATCAACAAAAGCAAAACGAGGATAATGGAATTTAGTCGAATTAAGTCGGGTGATGCTCAGGGACTTAAATTAGGAAATGAGATACTTAAAGTAGTAAAGGAGTTTTGCTATTTGGGGAGCAAAATAACTGATGATGGTCGAAGTAGAGAGGATATAAAATGTAGACTGGCAAGGGCAAGGAAAGCGTTTCTGAAGAAGAGAAATTTGTTAACATCGGATATAGATTTAAGTGTCAGGAAGTCGTTTCTGAAAGTATTTGTATGGAGCGTAGCCATGTATGGAAGTGAAACATGGTCGATAAGTAGTTTGATAAGTAGTTTGGACAAGAAGAGAATAGAAGCTTTCGAAATGTGGTGCTACAGAAGAATGCTGAAGAAAACATGGGTAGATCATATAACTAATGAGGAGGTATTGAATAGGATTGGGGAGAAGAGAAGTTTGTGGCACAACGTAACTAGAAGAAGGGATCGGTTGGTAGGACATGTTCTGAGGCATCAAGGGTTCACCAGTTTAGTATTGGAGGGCAGCGTGGAGGGTAAAAATCGTAGAGGGAGACCAAGAGATGAATACACTAAACAGATTCAGAAGGATGTAGGTTGCTGTAGTTACTGGGAGATGAAGAAGCTTGCGCAGGATAGAGTAGCATGGAGAGCTGCATCAAACCAGTCTCAGGACTGAAGACCACAACAACAACAATCTTAAGGCCACAATTGAAAAAAATGACTACAATGTTACTCTTTTCAGACTACTGTAGTCAGACGAAACCAAATTTAATATACATTTTGTGTAAGGTGTCGGCGCTGCATGGATTCAAGAGGTGCCTTTAGATTGTAATTTTTAAACAAACCGTCGGATGGCGTATCTGGCTGATCGGCCTAGGGTGAATCAGACAAACCAGGCTGCGAACAACATGAAGCGGCAGTCCATACAATCCCATAAATGGCGGTGTCACTAATCAACGATCGGACGTCCACAAAGCTGCCCTTTCCATATTCGGAGGCCTGCACTAGCTTGCGGACGTAACGGAGGCAGACCCCACCAACCGATCGACACGCTCCATACATCACTCGTCCAACAGCCAGTTTCCTCTCACGTAGGAACCCGATGTCACAAAACACTCGACTGTCACGTCCAAATCAGCTGTCTCAGACCTACTCGGCTCAAACAGTCCGACTCAGCTCTCACGACGGAACCCGATGTCACAAACAACTCGGCTCTGACCGTGCAACTCGGCTGTCTCAGACCCACACAGAGACACACGACACAGCCACCAATTCCTCCTAGGCCGACTTCGACCAAAGATATTACTGAACGTGTTAATTTTAAGCAATGCAAGAGATGGAAAAATGTCTGGAGAAATTTTATAACGAGGATATGGGGTTGAAAAAATATATTTTCGGCAAGGCAAGTGAATGATGGAATGGATGTACGTTTGTTGAAAGCTTCTGCAATCAGTAGAGAGAGCGAGGTGGATCTGAATTTTGTGGAGGTGGAATTTGTGACGAATTCTGATGAGGCACTAGTACGTAGGCCGGCCGGTGTGACCGTGCGGTTCTAGGCGCTACAGTCTGGAGCCGCGTGACCGCTACGGTCGCAGGTTCGAGTCCAGCCTCGGGCATGGCTGTGTATGATGTCCCTAGGTTAGTTAGGTTTAAGTAGTTCTAAGTTTTAGGGGACTGATGACCACAGCAGTTAAGTCCCATAGTGCTCAGAGCCATTTGAACCATTTTTTGGTAACGTAGGTGAAAGTAATGTAGATCACTCTATATTGGAGGAAGTAGGTGAAGCTATCTGTGAAGGCAGTGAAGGTGTAGTCTTGTCAGCTGAAGATAAATTGTGTGGTGTTTCGTCGGAAATATGTGAGAGTATTTGTGAAGGCGACGTAGCAATAGTCTCGTCAGCTGGTGATAAATTTTATGATGTATCGGCGCATGCGGGTGATTTATTGTTAAAGGGCGGTAAAGGTGATGCTTTGGGTGCTGAACCTGCAAAGGCTGAAGTTACTGTTCTCGATATCTCGCAGGAAGGAATGCGTGCATTTATTTCTATCTTGCCGGTCGGTGTAGCCGAGAGGTTGTAGGCGCTTCAGTCTGGAACCGCGCGACCACTACGATCGCAGGTTCGAATCCTGCCGCGGGCATGGGTGTGCGTGATGTCCTTAGGTTCGTTAGGATTAAATAGTTCTAAGTTATAGGGGACTGATGACCTGAGATGTTAACTCCCATAGCGCTCTGAGCCATTTGAATATTTTTTTTTATTTCTATCGATGGAAGTGAACCGATAGCTCTTGATGAAAGCATATATTATGAGTGACTGTGGAAGAATGATGAAAGTAATGTGTTAGGTTGTCTATCAGAATGCAGTGTGTCGTAGAAATAAAGAGTAGAGACAATATATCAGAGTTCGTTGCATTTCGATTGTACTGTAAACTCTAATGTAGAACGATGCAATAGCGGCAATTTATATGGTGTATCGGTGGAGTTTGACCTAGTTATTGGGATGAATTCTATAATGTATCGACGGATGTAATAAATTCTTTAATTTAAAAAGCTTATAAGTTGTCGGTGGATATTAATTACTAATAATAAAGTTTGTAGTGTTTCGGGGGAAATGAGTGAAGATTTGTTTAAGAGAGACGAAGTTTTAAGTTGTGTGGTTACTTGTGAGAATGATGCGGATACTGATAGCGCTACTTCCGAGGAAGCGAAAAGTATATTTTATTACTACGAGGATGATAAAACGAAGGCGTTCAAGGGCAGTTTAAAGCCTCAGATGATCTAGAGGGGGATCAGAAGAATACAGAAGTGGATAAGGGGGAAGTATTTGCTAATTTGGTGATGTTCGTACTGAGCAGTACGACAAGGAAGAAAGTGAGTAGAGACGATACAGTAGTTTCCGCTCGATAAGCAGCAGGTTTCGCTGCTCGCTCGCACCGGGAAATACAAACGAAGGCAGCTCCGCCGCCAATTTTATTGCGACGCGGCCGGGCGCGGGTGCAACAGAACCCATGTGGGCGGGTGGAAAGGAATGTGTCAGGCTTCATAATACGTATTTACATGTGTCGTGTATTATGCATTTCTTGTACGTGAATGTGCATCCGCACATGAACTTTCCTAATCCTCCTCACACATTTCCATAAAGCGTGGCCAAATCTTAATTGGGAAGTAGTTCTGTAGTATAGTAGTGCCAACCTTACTCCTGGGTAGGGGATCAAAGGGACAACACAGGCAGGTAAAAGTCAAAGACGTTCCAGTGTCACAAGATTTGGAGTGGAGAGGTTGGTCGCGGCCAAGTGGTTCGACCATCCCCTCCACCGGGATCCAGGAAGACCTCGGGGTGCCCGCGATATTCTGGGAGTGTTACAGAAGACGAGTAAGTGAACAGACATGCCCTCAGTGCGTCTGTCTCGATATTCACGCGTGGAAGAGAGGTATTTGAATATTTGCACTAATTCTTTTATTTCCAGCTTCGGATTGTGTAAGGAAATGAATGTTCTCGTTTAATTTCGTAAATTTGACCCCCCTGTGTTAATGTATCTGGTCCCCAGTCTGCCCATTATCCTCCTCACATAGTGGATGTCCCATGTAAAATATTGGGAGACTTTGGTGGTATACATTTGGCCAACGCAATTCCGTCTTGCCCGTAGAAATGTGCATGCAGATTAGTATAAAATATATCCGAGCTATAAGTTGTAAAATTGTAACATCTGTAAACTGGAACAAGCGTTGCAGTCGCTGTAAAGTCGAGTGATAATGTTTAAAATAAATAGGTAATCAATTATCATCGATCTTTAACATACCCCAAAAGTCACATAGGAGTCAAGTTAAAGGAATTCATTTAAAATAAAAGACATAGAATGCAGGGACCCAAATAACAGCGTGTGAGCCCTCCAGCTCCTTGTCTAGTATCGTACGGAAAGGGCACGCTCTCTAGGTAGCGCTCTCAAGCTCCCCTCCCCAGTTATCCGTTGCGCAATTTTCATTCAGGGCTTGATGACATCAACTTTCATCTGGCGTCCGTAGGCAAGGAGGTTTGACGGTAATATTTCGACCTCAGATGTTAAGTCCCATAGTGCTAAGCCATTTGAACCCTTTTTTTTAAATTTCTATCGATGGAAGTGAACCGATGGCTCTTGATGAAAGCGTATATTATGAGTGAATGTGGAAGAATGAAAATGAAAGTAATTTGTGTGTCGAAGAAATATGAGAGCAGAGAAAATATAACAGAGTTCGTTGCATTTCGAGTGTACTGTAAACTCTAATGTGGAACGATGCAATAGCGGCAATTTATATGGTGTATCGGTGAAGTTAGATCTAGTTATTGGGGTGAATTCTATGATGTATCGATTGATGTAATAAATGTTTTAATTTAAAAAGGTTATAAGTTGTCAGTGGATGTTAATGGCATTAATTGTGATAAAGTTTGTAGTGTTCCGGGGGAAATGAGTGAAGATTTGTTTAATAGAGACGAAGTTTTAATTGTCTGGTTACTTGTGAGAATGATGCAGATACTGATAGCGTTACTTCCGAGGAAGCGAACAGTATATTCGATTACTACAAGGATGTTGAAACGAAGGAGTTTAAGAGCGATTTAAAGCTTTAGGTGATTTAGACATGGATTAGACGAATACAGAAGTGGATAAGGGGGAAATATTTGCTTATTAGAAGATGTTAGTACTGAGTAGTACGACAAGGAAGAAAGTGACTGCTCTATAAATGACTGAAAATGCTATGGTAAATTTTGAAGTCGTTATTATCTAACTGGTGGGCAAAGAAGAAATGTAGTAGCTAGAGTTCATGAAAGGAGGAAAGACCAAACTAGGGCTAAGGGAGTGTTTAATGAATTATTTGATGGTGACAATGACGTTGCAATGTGTACAAAAATACGGTGGAGAAAGAAACAGATATTAAAAATGAGCTTTTCAGGGAACAATGTTTAGAGAGGGGTGAAACTAAAAATGTGCATAGTAAAAGAATACTTTGGCCTTTGCAGGCTGTATTATGCTTTATTAAAATCGTGCTATCAGCTAATTTCGACAGTGTCCAATTATCAAGCACCTGAAATATACCAACGTGGAGAAGCGTCACATGTCTGTATAGATCGTCATGTACAAAGAAGGCATTTCATAACGAACATTAACGTAACCAGATTTACAGTGAAGTAACATTACTTGCATTTGCTACTTCATGTATTACATATCATGCTCATCTCATACAGAAAACAATAAGTTGTACTCCATCGTTACATACTCCAGGTGCCGCAGCCCGATAACTAAAACACTTAAAAATGGTGTTCCAGCGCTAATCACAAATTTTGTCCATTGACCTAAGAGTCCGTTGATATAAGATGAAAGAGGCCTCGAGGTTGAGCAGTTCACTAAAGGCAAAAAAATGAGATTCAGAAGATACTCACACTGGCGGGATTAATGTCACCGGCAAAAGAAGGAGACTTGCGTCTTGTGAATGAAGAACTTGGCGTGAAAAAAATTGTGTGTGATAAGGGTATTTTCATGTGTTGTTTATAAGAGTTTTTGAGGTTATTTCTGTTTTGTGTAAGGGGTGATCTACTAAGTTTAAGGTGTAAGTGATAAACTAGGGAGGGACAACTTAATGCAAGGAGTGAACTCACATTGGCCACACGACTCTTGGTGCGCGGAGGTCGGCAGAAGGTAATTAATTTCGTTATTTGCGAACGAGAGAAATGAACTGTGTGTATGTAAGATTTGGAGGGAAATTACATTTTTGCAGGGAAATTACGTTTTTGTAGGGAAATTACATTTTTGCAAAACCTAGAAAGTCAACATAAAAATATTCAGTTCAAACTGGAGACTGGCAACAGATCTCACCATTGGCATCAGAACATAGACACATTGTTTTAAAATTCACAGAAAAGTTTCAACTACAGACACAGCAACACCTTCTTGCTCATAACACCCTATAGCTCACAAAAAGAATGAAATGAGCGTATGGCATCGTTGGCCGGAAGGCCCCATTCGGGGCAGTTCGGCCGCCAAGTGCAAGTCTCATTTCAGTCAACGCCACATTGGACGACTTGCGCGCCGTGATGAGGATGAAATGATGATGAGGACGACACAACACACAGTCCCCGAGCAGAGAAAATGTCCAAGCCGGCCGTACATCAAACCTGGGCCCGCGTGCATGGGAAGCGAGCACGTTACCACGCAGCTAAGCAGACGGACTATAGCTCACAAACATGAACCTTTCCACACAATGGTACACCGTCTCATCTCTGCCCCATACCCACAGATGATTTTAAAGCAGAATTATATATAAATAATGTATTGCCTCAAGCAGTGGCCTCAGTCCAGTCCTGATTGATCTTATCTTGCATAGGACACAAAAACTGGAAATTGTACTCCTCCTCTAAGTCCTATCTGCTGCCTCTTCTACTGTCTGCAAGAAGTGGTGTACATTACCATATTAGGAGAGTATCAGAGATTGTAGCAAAAACACTGAAATCACGTAGGGTTAATCTTTCCTACTTTGTTGAGAACACCACGGCCCAGTGTATTTTCAATAGCAAAGATAATATCAAGTTATTAACCAACAATTATACAAAATTACTGTCCTGATTGTGACAAGTTTTACATTGGTCAGTCAATCAGAGACATAGCAGCTAGGCTCGCTGAACATGACCGCAGCTGGAGGTTGAGGAATTCCGGCTCCACATTTGATGAACATGTACTGAGTGAGGGCCACAGCCACCAGCCAGAGTCCCATTCTTTCATTTAGCAAACAAAGGCCAAAAACTCAACTTGCTGGAAGCCCTGAAAATTAACAGACATGTCTCACAGTCCAGAACTAAACCTGAATGACCAGACACAGCTTAACACTTCCCCTCTTCTAAACTACATATAATTCTCTCAGTCTATCATTACTTCTGGCACTGTCTGTTCCTATATGTTCCCCGATTTTCCTGTATTCACTGAGTTCTTTTCCTTAATTGAAATTGTCTGTTAATCCATATATACTTTAGTTACAATTGTTAAGTCTCTCCTTTAACTGGTACTTGTATTACTTTTCATGTTCAATACCCCTTTAGTCGTCTCGTCAAGTACTCTTTTTTATTTTACTTGGTTCATTTACTTAATGCAAACTGTTAGAGAGACAGTTTTCAGTATAGGGATAGTGATTTTCCTGTTTCTTCCATTTATTTTTATATATTGTTCAATTTTTTACTTAATTAAAATGCAGTAGCAGCACACTCTCAAGGATGGCACTTACTGTATGTTCCCCCAGACTCCTCCATTTTCCTGCATTTATTCATGTCTGTTTATCTTATTGATATTCCTTAAGTTCCTTATGTATTCTGTAGTTACACTGATAATTCTTTCTTCTTTTAATTGGTTTGTGTATCAATCTCCATGTTTTATACTTCCTGAAACAGCCTTGTCAAGTAAAAACAACATTATTTTATTTTATTGGTTTTGTTTACTAATATAAACTCTTAGGTAGGCTTGCTGTTTCCAGTTTTATGTTAAAGTTTTATCCAGTTTACTCCGTTTATATTTATTTACTGTTAAACTTTTTACTTTTTACATTGCATTATCACCACACGGACAAAGACGTTATTTACTGTACGTTTCTGTTTCAATCTAAATGTATCACTTCTTTTCCAATATCCTTTACAAACATCGTAACTTCTTTGCCGACAATAGTCAATAAATGTCTAAAGATGGCCTTGTAAGCCGAAAACCGGTTAACACAAACAAAAGTAATACCCCAGAGCAGAAGCAAACTGGCGCTTTTCATTTCCTATAATGTTGTTCTACCAAGAACCGACGGAAAATTCAGTTATCATAAATTACCAGGGTTTATTTAAATGTATTAATTGTGGTAATTTGGATGGGTTTCTCGTGTAATATGCATAGTTCATTTATAGTTACTGTTCGAAGAAAATTTGGTGTATGGATGTCATCAAACCTCATAAAAATATTAATTGCTTGTGGGAGTAGAGCGTGGGGTTATGTGCAAAGCATAGATACAGTTTGGGGGGGGGGGGGGGTACAGAGTGATGAACCAAAACATTATGACCACTTGCTTAACAGCTTGGTTGTCCGTCTCTGGAACGAAATACATCATTAACTTTGCTTATCAGGGATGCGACAGTTTGTTGGTAGGATTGAGGAAGTATGTCTACGCACAGCTCATGTAATTCGCCTAAACCCATTGGATCGCTGATTTGTGTACGAGGTGATGGCACCCGATAGCGACCCAGATGGGTCCCATAGGATTTACATCAGACGAATTTGGCCTCCGAGACATCAACGTGAGTTCACTATAATGCTTTTCAAACCACTGTAGCATGGTTCTAGATCTGCGAGATGGTCAATTATACTGCTGGAACATGACATCGTTCTCGGGGAAGACATCAAGCATGAAGGGATGCAGGTGGTTCGCAGCTGTGAGCATGTCTTCGATTACTACCGCAGGTCTCACGCAAGCGCAGGAGAATGTCTCCCATAGTATAACACTGCTCCCATCGACCTGGGTTCGTGGGGCGCTGCACGTTTCGAGCCGCCGTTTACCTCGATGATGGCGTTTGTGGAGAAGACCAGTGATCTAGTGTAGAAAAAATGTGATCACCCGAAGAGCCGACACGTTTCCTTTGATCGACGGTCGAAAGCCGATGGTCCAGTGACTGTAACAGTAACTACGAAGTAGTTGGGTGAACATGTGAAAACATAGGCAGCGGAGCTCCATGTTCAACAACGTACTCCGAAATAAGAGACTGCGTGTAATGACACTATACATGTGGCTGTTTCATAATCCCACAATACAAACTGTAGCATGTAGCACGATAATAAATTGCTGTTGTGCATAAGGAAAGTATTGTTTTTCGGACAGTGAGAAAGCATGCAGTGTGCCCAACGTAATGACGACAAACTCCAGGTTTAATCAACAGATAAAGATATTTTAAGTCATGGAGAGATGGCGTGATTGTTTCGAAAATCAGTTGAATCATACCGGTGTCTATATAATTTTCAAAGTGTTCTGAAAATATCTAAGAAATTAGACAACGAGTAATTTGGGCCACTGAATGCTCCTTTCATTGATTGCTGTACAATAGCGATTTCGTGCACTTGGTTCTTAGAGGTACTATCAACGAGATGTTAATATTTACATTTAATTTACAGTATGAATAGTAGACTTAAATTATGTCATCTCCGACTAGGAAAGACATTAAAACTAAGAACAGAAAGTAATAACGTGGACAGGTAACAGCTGGTTGAGAACTAGTCAGTGGGAGCTGGTAATGGTTCAAATGGCTCTGAGCACTATCGGACTTAACATCTGAGGTCATCAGTCCCCTAGAACTTAGAAATACCTAAATCTAACTAACCTAACGACATAACACACATCCATGCCTGAGGCAGAATTCGAATCTGCGACCGTAGCGGTACACGGTTCCAGACTCAAGGGCCTAGAATCGTTCGGCCACTGCGGCCGGCTGGGAACTAGTAGTTAGCGACACTAGCAAATGAGGAATACAAAGAAGCATACGAGTAGAATAACGTTTGTGGTAGACCTTTTCACGAGGAGGGTCATGTTAGGGGAACACCTACTGCACCAACAGTTAATTGCAAGTTGGAAGGAACAGTACAAGAGAAAAACAGCAAAGGTACAGAGACAAAAATGTGCAAAGTATGATACAGAGAAGTTGAGTGTAGGCCTTGTGGTCAGTATGTAAAGATGGAGAGGTTAGTACAATACCGACAACACTCTAGCAAGGTTCTAGATCTGAGAGAATCCAATAAGGGAAGCATTATAGTGATCTCTCGTTGATGTCTCGGGCGCCAAATTCGCCTGATGTAAATCCTATGGGATCCATCTGGTTGGAAGCGGCCGGGAGTCTTGTTTGGGCTTCGTGTGACAATACGGTCTGTGCCAATTACTGCCCAGATCTGCAATCACTAGAACAATAATACGAACACTGATCGGTGAGTATATGGTACAAGAAACACAATAAAGAGATAGATCAATTTAAAAACCTCAGTGAGGATAACATTCTAAGTGTTACTGAAATGTGTCAGCCCATTCTGGGCTGACTTGTCTCATTTTTATTTCATTTTTTAAATTAAGTTTCCACATCTGAGACATTCATATCCAGGTTTACTTATCAATGCTACTTATGAGCAGCCAAAGTGATTGCAACGATTAATCACTCAGTTCCCGTGTGAAATTCTCTTCACATGTTAATGCACGTTGAATTTTTCTGTAGCTGCATGTCTGAGTAGTGTGAATGAGCTGAGAAGGGACGGACGAGTTTGACTCCAGGCTAGACCCCAGGGGGTCATTTCCTTTGCCTCACATGGTCTGTGGTAAAACCGGAAAAGAAAAAAATTGAAGTATTTGAGATGTGGTGCTACAGAAGAATGTTAAAAATAAGGTTGACTGGTAAGGTAAGGAATGAGGAGGCTCTCCGAAGAATCGGCGCGGAAAGGAATATATGGAAAACACTGACAAGAAGAAGGGACCAAATGGCATGACATTTTTAAGACATCACGGAATAACTTCCGTGACACTAGAGGGAGCTGTAGAGGACAATAGCTGTAGAGGAAAACAGATAATTGAGGTAGCATAGCTGATCTGAGATGAAGCGTTTGGCACTGGAGGGGAATTCTTGGTGGGATGCGTCAAACCAGTCGGAAGACTGATGATTCAAACAAAAGAACAAAAGGAGTGTGTGTGTGTGTGTGTGTGTGTGTGCGTGCGTGGAGGGGGGGGGGGGGGGAGGTGTCGCCAATAGTCGGCTTGGTGGGTGCAGGCACCTAGCTCGGCGTATGATGGATTGTTTAGAATAGGCACCCCAGCGTTTTCTCTGAATATGGTGGACAACACAGTATGACAGTCCATCGATACCACGGTATAATCGGTGGAATGAGCTGTGACGAAAACTTGGCCCTGTGAAGAATACTACCCGTTTTTACGAGCGAAAGCTATGCGGTGAGAACACTGTTGTCTAGAACTTTGTTTGCAGTGTCTGCCAGCTTTTCAGTGAGAGTGGGATGCCACTAACAGATAAAGTTCGCTGTCTTTTTCGTGAGGATAGAAACAGCTGAGTTCGTTTCAGAATTTATTTCCTCCCTCTGTGGAGGCGAGGTGCCGTCAGCCGGACTCCTTCTGCACACTGGGTGAATGGCTTCTCGTGCAGACACAGGAGAACTGCAGACTATCTGAAGTAAAAATATTTGTGAAGAGCAAACATTTTACACTAAGATTTTAGAAACTGTGTTCCCGTGAACAGCAGCCATGGGCTAGTTGATAACATCTGTCGTAGCAGCGAAGTTTGGCAGTTCCGTTACGACCATTTTCCTTGACCAAAATGTAACAGAGCCTTGCCATTGGTGAAGGATAGTTTATGTGAACGTCGAGGAGTGAAGAGAGGAGACACCTCTAGGGGGGTAACCTTGTTCTTCAGCTCCGGGAGAGCACTCGGGACAGCTCTGCAAGAACAATGGATGCTACCCTCAGTGAGAGCACAGTGTTCTCCAGCTCCTTTAGTGACTTTGTTTGGTGACAGGGCTGCTTCCGAGGGAGAAGACGGTATCCAGTGGCCAATCCGCAGCACCCGGCTACACTACTCCATTCTTGAAGCTTGAACCGTGGTGAGAATGTGCAGTCCAAGCAGTTGGATATGAGAGTTATCAACCGGCTGGTAGGTGTGTAACTTTGACTCAGTCACATTTTGGGATTTTGACGTCTTTGATAAGGCTTTCCAGGGCTCTTTTCTGACACTGTTAGTTACGGTAGTTGCATACCTTCTGTAAAAGTCTGAGCAATCACTGTGTCGGCACCGTGATTGTTTATTATTACCAGTTATTTGTAAGATGTCGGAGGAAGGCAACGGCAAACCACCTCCATTAGGACCTTGCCTAGTAAGGCGGTGCGGGTCTCCCGCATCTACATCTACATCTACATCTACATTTATACTCCGCAAGCCACCCAACGGTGTGTGGCGGAGGGCACTTTACGTGCCACTGTCACTGTCATTACCTCCCTTTCCTGTTCCAGTCGCGTATTGTTCGCGGGAAGAGCGACTGTCTGAAAGCCTCCGTGCGCGCTCTAATCTCTCTAATTTTACATTCGTGAACTCCTCGGGAGGTATAAGTAGGGGGAAGCAATATATTCGATACCTCACCCAGAAACGCACCCTCTCGAAAGCTGGCGAACAAGCTACACCGCGATGCAGAGCGCCTCTCTTGCAGAGTCTGCCGCTTGAGTTTGTTAAACATCTCCGTAACGATATCACGGTTACCAAATAACCCCGTGACGAAACGCGCCGCTCTTCTTTGGATCTTCTCTATCTCCTCCGTCAACCCGATCTGGTATGGATCCCACACTGATGAGCAATACTCAAGTATAGGTCGAACGAGTGTTTTGTAAGCCACCTCCTTTGTTGATGGACTACATTTTCTAAGGACTCTCCCAATGAATCTCAACCTGGTACCCGCCTTACCAACAATTAATTTTATATGATCATTCCACTTCAAATCGTTCCGCACGCATACTCCCAGATATTTTACAGAAGTAACTGCTACCAGTGTTTGTTCCGCTATCACATAATCGTACAATAAAGGATCCTTCTTTCTATGTATTCGCAATACATTACATTTGTCTATATTAAGGGTCAGTTGCCACACCCTGCACCAAGTGCCTATCCGCTGCAGATCTTCCTGCATTTCGCTACAATTTTCTAATGCTGCAACTTCTCTGTATACTACAGCATCATCCGCGAAAAGCCGCATGGGACTTCCGACACTATCTACTAGGTCATTTATATATATTGTGAAAAGCAATGGTCCCATAACACTTCCCTGTGGCACGCCAGAGGTTACTTTAACGTCTGTAGACGTCTGTCCATTGATAACAACATGCTGTGTTCTGTTTGCTAAAAACTCTTCAATCCAGCCACACAGCTGGTCTGATATTCCGTAGGTTCTTACTTTGTTTATCAGGCGACAGTGCGGAACTATATCGAACGCCTTCCGGAAGTCAAGAAAAATAGCATCTACCTGGGAGCCTGTATCTAATATTTTCTGGGTCTCATGAACAAATAAAGCGAGTTGGGTCTCACACGATCGCTGTTTCCGGAATCCATGTTGATTCCTACATAGTAGATTCTGGGTTTCCAAAACCGACATGATACTCGAGCAAAAAACATGTTCTAAAATTCTACAACAGATCGACGTCAGAGATATAGGTCTATAGTTTTGCGCATCTGCTCGACGACCTTTCTTGAAGACTGGGACTACCTGTGCTCTTTTCCAATCATTTGGAACCTTCCGTTCCTCTAGGTACTTGCGGTACACGGCTGTTAGAAGGTGGGCAAGTTCTTTCGCGTACTCTGTGTAGAATCGAATTGGTATCCCGTCAGGTCCAGTGGACTTTCCTCTGTTGGGTGATTCCGGTTGCTTTTCTATTCCTTGGACACTTGTTTCGATGGCAGCCGTTTTTTCTTATGTGCGAGGATTTAGAGAAGGAACTGCAGTGCGGTCTTCCTCTGGGAAACAGCTTTGGAAAAAGGTGTTTAGTATTTCAGCTTCACGCGTGTCATCCTCTGTTTCAATGACATCATCATCCCGGAGTGTCTGGATATGCTGTTTCGAGCCACTTACTGATTTAACGTAAGACCAGAACTTCCTAGGATTTTCTGTCAAGTCGGTACATAGAATTTTACTTTCGAATTCACTGAACGCTTCACGCATAGCCCTCCTTACGCTAACTTTGACATCGTTTAGCTTCTGTTTGTCTGAGAGGTTTTGGCTGCGTTTAAACTTGGAGTGAAGCTCTCTTTGCTTTCGCAGTAGTTTCCTAACTTTGTTGTTGTACCACGGTGGGTTTTTCCCGTCGCTCACAGTTTTACTCGGCACGTACCTGTCTAAAACGCATTTTACGATTGCCTTGAACTTGTTCCATAGACACTCAACATTGTCAGTGTCGGAACAGAAATTTTCGTTTTGATCTGTTAGGTAGTCTGAAATCTGCCTTCTATTACTCTTGCTAAACAGATAAATCTTCCTCCCTTTTTTTATATTCCTACTAACTTCCATATTCAGGGATGCTGCAACGGCCTTATGATCACTGATTCCCTGTCCTGTACATACAGAGTCGAAAAGTTCGGATCTGTTTGTTATCAGTAGGTCCAAGATGTTATCTCCACGAGTCGGTTCTCTGTTTAATTGCTCGATGTAGTTTTCGGATAGTGCACTCAGTATAACGTCACTCGATGCTCTGTCCCTACCACCCGTCCTAAACATCTGAGTGTCCCAGTCTATATCTGGTAAATTGAAATCTCCACCTAAGACTATAACATGCTGAGAAAATTTATGTGAAATGTATTCCAAATTTTCTCTCAGTTGTTCTGCCACTAATGCTGCTGAGTCGGGAGGTCGGTAAAAGAAGCCAATTATTAACCTAGCTCGGTTGTTGAGTGTAACCTCCACCCATAATAATTCACAGGAACTATCCACTTCTATTTCACTACAGGATAAACTACTACTAACAGCGACGAACACTCCACCACCGGTTGCATGCAATCTAACCTTTCTAAACACCGTCTGTACCTTTGTAAAAATTTCGGCAGAATTTATCTCTGGCTTCAACCAGCTTTCTGTACCTATAACGATTTCGGCTTCGGTGCTTTCAATCAGCGCTTGACGTTCCGGTACTTTACCGACGCAGCTTCGACAGTTTACAATTACAATACCGATTGCTGCTTGGTCCCCGCATGTCCTGACTTTGCCCTGCACCCGTTGAGGCTGTTGCCCTTTCTGTACTTGCCCAAGGCCATCTGACCTAAAAAACCGCCCAGCCCACGCCACGCAACCCCTGCTACCCGTGTAGCCGCTTGTTGCGTGTAGTGGACTCCTGACCTATCCAGTGGAGCCCGAAACCCCACCACCCTATGGCGCAAGTCGAGGAATCTGCAGCTCACACGGTCGCAGAACCGTCTCAGCCTCTGATTCAGACCCTCCACTCGGCTCTGTACCAGAGGTCCGCAGTCAGTCCTGTCGACGATGCTGCAGATGGTGAGCTCTGCTTTCATCCCGCTAGCGAGACTGGCAGTCTTCACCAAATCAGATAGCCGCCGGAAGCCAGAGAGGATTTTCTCGGATCCATAGCGACACACATCATTGGTGCCGACATGAGCGACCACCTGCAGATGGGTGCACCCTGTACCCTTCATGGCATCCGGAAGGACCCTTTCCACATCTGGAATGACTCCCCCCGGTATGCACACGGAGTGCACATTGGTTTTCTTCCCCTCTCTTGCTGCCATATCCATAAGGGGCCCCATTACGCATCGTTCCCCTACTCTCTGTAAAGAAGCATGGGACTTCATTTCATTTCCATTTGTACGATGACGACTATTACATTCATCCTTATTTTCCGCTGTCTTTATCAAGTAAATCAATTATTAGTTTAGAGTGCTCATTATTTTAAAGATTAGCTGTTTCGTTCCCTATACGTACTATCACTCTAAATAACATTTTGTGAGAAAGTTCAAAATGGTTCAATTGGCTCTGAGCACTATGGGACTTAACATCTATGGTCATAAGTCCCCTAGAACTTAGAACTACTTAAACCTAACTAACCTAAGGACATCACACAACACCCAGTCGTCATGAGGCTGTGAAAGTTCATGTTATGTATTTGACACGCATAATTTATAATAAATTTTAGTCTGTTAGGACCGATAATTTAATTTAAATAAATTGATGAAATCCTATGTTGAGATTATTAATGCTTTTAGAAAAAAAAAAAAAAAAAACATCCAGGATTCATTTGTTAGAGCCAGCCTTTTCAGCTCGTTATTCCATCGCGCGACAGTTTTTACTGCTGGTAGGAGTCCATGAGGAGCGATTCGCCTCTTGGAAGGGTCAACCGATGGAGATAATTCTCACTGCAATAAGGCACGTCCGGCTAGAGTGGCGTCTTTCACCCTTTCTGTTCTGTGTAACATGCAATTAAAAATCTATGCAATCTTAAAGGTTTGGTTAATTAACGGAGATTAATAATTTTGTCTTAATTTATGAATGCCTAAAAATACACCAACAAACAAGATTTAATGTGATAAACTACACTGCACAACACAATTAAAGGGTTGCTCTTGCGAAATTCCGTGTTTATCTCCCATTACACAGCAGAAGTTTGAAATTTGCTTAACTGTGTCTACAACCTTCCTCTCTAATGGTACAAAAGTTTGACGCCTTGTGACGCCACTCTCGGCTTTGTCGACGCTTCAAACAATAAGGTGTAGATTCACACGAAAAAAAGGCCAGTCCTCAGCTCGTGTGTAATGTAAGGTAGGTTAATGAGGTCACATTGGCACCACATTTTTAACAAATGTGCCCAATGCCACCGTGAACATGTTATACGAAGGTTGTCGCATCCACAATTAACCGCATCACATGGTTTCCCCATGTGCGTCCGAGGAAAACAATTGAGACACACCGACGCTCAGAGCTGACACAAAAAGACCTCAGAAGATGGCATAAAGGGTGTCAGTGAATTTATACCTTCAGTCCCACACTTCTAAAAATCGAAACCGACAGTTGGCAGTTCGCTGAGAAACAGGACGACATATTTGACAACCCTTGACGTTGTTCACATCATTAGTCCACACTATACTTCACATGAAGTTCCAGGTTCGGATCTTTTTTTCTCGCATATGACGACACCTTGCTGTCTGTAGCGTCGCCGAGCCAGAGGGCGAAGTAGCATGGTGCCACGCTTTTGCTCCGTTACGGAAGAAGCTTGTAGGCACATCTGAGCCAAATTTCAAAATTTTGCGTTGTAATTGGAGGCAATTACGTGGTATCGAAAAAATGACCCATTCATTGTGTTGCGCAGTGTAGATGAAGCTTCATCGATTAGTACAGAGCGAAGCAGTCTGTGTCTGAAATTAAATTTTAAAGAGAGCCTCAACATACATGGGAACACTAATTAACTAATTATGAGCGCATTACACACGTAATGCACCCGACGGTATTTGACAAATCTCGTTTATGAACTTAAAACAACATGCGTTGTGTCCAGTAGACCAGTCTGATTTAAGGTACTTTTCACTGACTGATTAACTATTTATTATCAGCCAAAGTCAATGATGTAAGCGAAAATCAAAAGCACCACCGAGGAACTAGTAAAACGACGGTTACATCTCGTAGCTGTAAGCTATATGCCAGTAATTCAGTAATTTCTTTTTTTGTGATTGAGGACAAATATTTAATTAATATTTAATATTCAAATTAATTAATATTTAATTAAGGATTATCATACAGATGGCTATGAGAAATCATATACAAGTCTCACACATTATCGTCTGTCTAGTGGAGCTAACAGCGTACTCTACAAATTTAATTAGTAGCTTTTGATAATTGGTGAAGCGTAGGAAGGGCTTGGCGCTTAGAGCACATTACGTGACAAAATATTTTATCCAGCATAACAGTGAAATATACGGTTATATGTAGTCCTTGAGAACACGAATAATTAAAGGGATTTAATTTATTATGTATTTCCATCTGCAACTTAAGTTATGGGACGTTAAATGTTCACACCTGTATATCAGGAGCTTAATATCATAGATATTAGTAATACTAATAACATTTACTCCCATTTATTTTACCGTTTTTGTATGAACAGCAACAGCAAAAGGAATACAACGTATAAAACATTATCATTTTTCAAAGATTATGTTACTTCCTTAAATAGTAATTTGTGAAACTCTACTTTACAGAACACGAACTTCACAGTTAAGACACGCGTCTTTGCTTCGTTCTTGGTTTTCTACAGTGCTGCAGTAGCCTCATTCACTCTTTGTCTCTGATGGTTTGTATATGTTCACCAATAGCAGCCGCAGAAACTACGACATTTGATTTGTTTCATACCCTTCCGCTTCTCCATTTCTACATGAAGTGCTCTGTACCCTCTGTTACATAAGAGAATGATTAGCTGGTATGCTAGTTGAATTCTAATATTCGTATTGTAACAGCTTTCGATTTTCTATCTTTAACTGACTGTGCATGGAAAGCTGAGGTGTTTACAGTTGATGTATGAACAAAATAAAATAATACTTACACTTACCGGCGTTGGAATTTCAAAGATACTGTATACCATACCGATAATTTAAAGGAAAAAAACAAGAAACTATAAGTAAGTAATGTGCTTCTTACAAACAGCTATCTCCATACGCTTTTCTTATTTCGCATATTTTCAAAAAGCAGCCAAGGTGTGCTCTGTTACTAAAATAGTTATTATTTTATCAGCAATTTGCGAATGTTTCACCGACTGTTTCTGCCAGACAGGTTTAGAGGCAATGTGGATATTTTTGGAGCACCACGCTCGAAATGCCGTAAGTTTCAAATATACGAAGCATTGTTCAGACCCAGATATGTTTCTTGTTGAAGTGTTGGCGTCAGACTTAAACTCGGATTGTCTCAATGATCTCACATGTACTTTTATTCCTCAAGCTGGAAGAAGCTTTTATTTACTGTTACAGCCATATTCATGTATCCAACCTAGCTTCTCTTTTCTATACTACAAGAATCTGTGTACAAATAATTGGGGAATACATTCAACATTTATGAATGCTGGCTCATGTTATGCGTTGGATTAAACCTTGATTGCTATTCTGTGTTTAGTTTCCCGCGGTTATCGCGATTATCCTCTCTCTCCGCAAGTGGCAGCAGCGGTGTGTATCGATATTTGCACCTTGTACTATCTTTGGCCTGGTGCTTATAGTTTCCAGTTGCGCTGTGAGTGAGGAGTTGGTCGGTTGGCGTGGAGCAGTGAGGAAATCTCTGCGGGGCGTAGTTTGGCCGAGGACGCTCGCGGCGTCCACGAGCGGTCAGAGTGTCTGGTGCTGTTCCCATTGCTACGACGTCCGTCGCTCACTGATAGGGGACACGAAAGTTGAGTTTTGATTTAGTCTACCAGCAAGTAACGACTGTTCACATTGTATCGTTTGGATTTCGTTGTCATCTGTTGGGACATTAACGCGAGCAACAACGTGTGTTTTCAAGTTGGCTAATTTTAGCCACCCTCCGGTGGAGTTTAACTGCACTTGGTTATTTTGAATTGAACTGCACCAGCGGACTCTTCTGCCTTGTGGCCGTTAACGTTCCGGTTACCTGCCCTGGTCGTTGGCGTAAATTCAGCAGTGTATTTTCCTCATCGTGTTGTCGCTCTCAAGCACGGTGTGTAATTTGACAGCTCAATGTATAATTAATTGGGGCGCCAATACCTTCTACGTCGTTCCATTGAACTCCCTGTTGTGTACTGGTCGGGTGGAGAGGAAGTTATCTTGTCGGTGAGCCCGTTGACTGTCTGTCGGTTGGGTTTTCGTCGGATCGAGAATGGTTCGGCTGACTGCCTGTCTCACCTAAGCGAGCGTTAGTGATTGAATTCCAGGCCCACCTTCTGAGCGCCGTTGGGTGTATTGCCTTTTCTTATTTGTTCTTGTTGTTTGTATTTGTATGTCTTCTAGCCGATTTTTTAAATTAAGGTAGTTTTGCCCTTAAGGCGTAAGATTTTTTGGGCTTTCAGCCTAATTTAAAGAACTGTTTTAAGGTAAGGCCTTAGGGATCTTAAAAATTTATTTTGGTTTGAGTCTTAAGAGATGGGCCTTTCAGGCGATTTTTAAATTAAAGTTCTTTTGCTCTTAAGGTGTGAGACTGTTTGGGCCTTCAGCCTAATTGAAAGAACTGATTTAAGATAAGGCCTTCTGCCTTTTAAATTTCTGATTTTGGTTCGAGTCTTCAGTTATTGGCTTTCAGCCGATTTTAAATTAAAGTGGTCTTGCCCTTAAGGCATGAGATTGTATGGTGCATTCAGCCGGTAATTAAGCTCCGAAAATTAATTTTGTACTTTTTAAAAAATTTTTTTGGCTCTTGTAATGTTTGGTCAAATAAATAAAGTTGTATGTTCGAGTGCAACTGACAGCCGCTTGTTTAGGCCCTTCATACAATTTAAACTACCTGTCCTGGCCTGCGGGCTTAACAGGGCGTCTCATCCGGAAATGTTCTGATTGACCCATTATTAATAAACGAGTTCGATGCAGTTGCTGGCGTCTTCCCGCCTGGACTCCCATCCATACGACCACCGTCGAGTCCAGACTATTCGGATGGCGAGCAGCCGTGCTACACTGACCAACGGAGAAAAGACTTCCCACACATCGAGTAATGGTCGCACACAACCAGGCCACTAAACAATATAGAGAAAATCGTTGAAAATACACCAATGTATTTGTAAAATTAATATATAACGCGGTAAGACATTGTGTTTACTACTGCGGTGTGGTTATAACAGAGTGTACGCCTGAAGGACACTGGGAAAATGTTTTCCATTTCTCACTATGAAGAATTATGAACTTTGAAAGTGAAACGTCCCCTTATAAAAATTATAATTGACCGTGCTTAAACTGACACAATATTTTTAGCGCAACGCAATCTGACTTTCGAAAATCCCTACAAAAGAATGGCCCTGACTAACAATAACCTATACCTTTCATGAATCACTTACCTCACAAAAATCTTCGTTACTCAAACTACTGCAATACAGCGTGCGCCGATACTGCCAGCTGAATAAAAGATTCTAACCATTGAAGGCATATCTACTGATAGGCATAGTTAGCAAATGAAAGATTTTGATAGTGAACAAACAATGTCTTTACCTTAATAGTGTTCAAAAGTCGTAATATATATATATATCAGTTCATGACATCCAGTCTTACAAATTTACAGTCTCTGACGGACACACGTCCAGATCATCCGCTCTCAAAACTATGCCATCTCATTCCCCACATCCACCACTGCTGGCGGCTCACCTCCAACTGCGCAACGCTACGCGCTGTTAACAGCCAACTGCCCAACACTACAATAGCAAATTCCAACAATGCAAACCAGCCACAGACTGCACACAGCACAGCCAGTGACTTTCATACAGAGCGCTAGGTGACGTTACCAATATAAAAGCCTATACAGCCTACTTACAAAAGGTATCGCTGAATTCAAATGTTTACAATCGAAATAAAATAAAAGAAACTATGTTTCACCTAAGTAATTAGCTGACTGTAACGCATTTTCTCCTTCCCCCACGAACCATGGACCTTGCCGTTGGTGGGGAGGCTTGCGTGCCTCAGCATACAGATAGCCGTATCGTAGGTGCAACCACAACGGAGGGGTTTCTGTTGAGAGACAAGACAAACGTTTGGTTCCTGAAGAAGGGCAGCAGCCTTTTCAGTAGTTGCAGGGGCAACAGTCTGGATGATTGACTGATCTTGCCTTGTAACACTAACCAGAAACGGCCTTGCTGTTGTGGTACTGCGAACGGCTGAAAGCAAGGGGAAACTACAGCCGTAATTTTTCCCGAGGGCATGCAGCTTTACTGTATGGTTAAATTATGATGGCGTCCTCTTGGGTAAAGTATTCCGGAGGTAAAATAGTCCCCCATTCGGATCTCCGGACGGGAAATTAGTGAAGTTCGGTGGCAGGTGGAACAAGACTTCTGGTCAGGTGAATACAGGGTAATAAATACAAAATCAAATAGGGGTAACGCAGGAGTCGGTTTAATAATGAATAAAAAAATAGGAGTGCGGGTAAGCTACTACAAACAGCATAGTGAACGCATTATTGTGGCCAAGATAGACACGAAACACACGCCCACTACAGTAGTACAAGATTATATGCCAACTAGCTCTGCAGATGACGAAGAAATTGAAGAAATATATGATGAGATAAAAGAAATTGTTCAGGTAGTGAAGGGAGACGAAAATTTAATAGTCATGGGTGACTGGAATTCGAAATTAGGAAAAGGAAGAGAAGGAAACATAGTAGATGAATATGGATTGGGACTAAGAAGTGAAAGAGGAAGCCGTCTGGTAGAATTTTGCACAGAGCATAACTTAATCATAGCTAACACTTGGTTCAAGAATCATAAAAGAAGATTGTATACATGGAAGAATCCTGGAGATACTAAAAGGTATCAGATATATAGTGGTAAGACAGAGACTTAGGAACCAGGTTTAAATTGTTGGACATTTCCAGGGGCAGATATGGACTGACCCCAATCTATTGGTTATGAACTGTAGATTAAAACTGAAGAAACTGCAAAAAGGTGGGAATTTAAGGAGATGGGACCTGGATAAACTGAAAGAACCAGAGGTTGTACAGAATTTCAGGGACAGCATAAGGGAAAAATTGACAGGAATTGGGGGAAAGAAATACAGTAGAAGACGAATGGGTAGCTCTGAGGGATGAAGTAGTGAAGGCAGCAGAGGATCAAGTAGGTAAAAAGACGAGGGCTAGTAGAAATCCTTGGGTAACAGAAGAAATATTGAATTTAATTGATGAAAGGAGAAAATATAAAATCGCAGTAAATGAAGCATGCAAAAAAGAATACAAACGTCTCAAAAATGAGATCGACAGGTAGTGCAAAATGGCTAAGCAGAGAAATGTAAGGATGTAGAGGGTTATCTCACTAGGGGTAAGATAGATACAGCCTACAGGAAAATTAAGGAGACCTTTGGAGAAAAGAGAGCCACTTGTACGAATATCAAGAGCTCAGATGGAAACCCAATTCTAAGCAAAGAGGGGAAAGCAGAAAGGTGGAAGGAGTATATAGAGGGTCTATACAAGGGCGATGAACTTGAGGACAATATTATGGAAATGGAAGAGGATATAGATGAAAATGAAATGGGAGATACGATACTGCGTGAAGAGTTTGATAGAGCACTGAAAGACCTGAGTTGAAACAAGGCCCCGGGAGTAGACAACATTCCATTAGAACTACCGACGGCCTTGGGTGAGCCAGTACTGACAAAACTCTACCATCTGGTGAGCAAGATGTACGAGACAGGCGAAATACCCTCAGACTTCAAGAAGAATATAATAATTCCAATCCCAAATAAAGCAGGTGTTGTCAGATGTGAAAATTACCGAACTATCAGTTTAATCAGCCACAGCTGCAAAATACTAACGCGAATAATTTACAGACGAATGGAAAAACTGGTAGAAGCCGACCTCGGGGAAGATCAGTTTGGATTCCATAGAAATGTTGGAACACGTGAGGCAATACTGACCCTACGACTTATGTTAGAAGAAAGATTAAGGAAAGGGAAACCTACATTTATAGCATTTGTAGACTTAGAGAAAGCTTTTGACAATGTTGACTGGAATACTCTCTTTCAACTCTGAAGGTGTCAGGGGTAAAATACAGGGAGCGAAATGCTATTTCCAATTTGTACAGAAAGCAGATGGCAGTTATAAGAGTCGGGGGGTATTAAAGGGAAGCAGTGGTTGGGAAGGGAGTGAGACAGGGTTGTAGCCTCTCCCCGATGTTATTCAATCTGTATATTGAGCAAGCAGTAAAGGAAACAGAAGAAAAGTTCGGAGTAGGCATTAAAATCCATGGAGAAGAAATAAAAACTTTGAGGTTCGCCGATGACATTATAATTCCGTCAGAGACAGCAAAGGACTTGGAAGGGCAGTTGAACGGAATGGACAGCGTCTTGAAAGAAGGTTATAAGATGAACATCAACAAAAGCAAAACGAGGATAATGGAATGTAGTCGAATTAAGTCAGGTGATGCTGAGGGAATTAGATTAGGAAATGAGGCACTTAAAGTAGTAAAGGAGTTTTGCTATTTGGGGAGCAAAATAACTGACGACGGTCAAAGTAGAGAGGATATAAAATGTAGACTGGCAATGGCAACGAAAGCGTTTCTGAAGAAGAGAAATTTGTTAACATCGAGTATAGATTTAAGTGTCAGGAAGTCGTTTCTGAAAGTATTTGTATGGAGTGTAGCTTTGTATGGAAGTGAAACATGGACAATAAATAGTTTGGACAAGAAGAGAATAGAAGCTTTCTAAATGTGGTGCTACGGAGGAATGATGAAGATTAGGTGGGTAGATCACGTAACTAATGAGGAGGTATTGAATAGGATTGGGGAGAAGAGAAGTTTGTGGCACAACTAGACTAGAAGGAGGGATCGGTTGGTATGACATGTCCTCAGGCATCAAGGGATCACAAATTTAGTATTGGAGGGCAGCGTGGAGGGTAAAAATCATAGAGGGAGACCAAGAGATGAATACACTAAGCAGATTCAGAGGGATGTACGTTGCAGTAGGTACTGGGAGATGAAGAAGCTTGCACAGGATAGAGTAGCATGGAGAGCTGCATCAATCCAGTCTCAGGACTGAAGACCACAACAACGCATTCCTAACGTTATTTGCGTTGATAAATTTCTATGTGTTGTGAAAGAATAAGGAAAACATATTATTGTGTAGCTATGATGTTGTAAGTATTATTTGGGGCTGAGTTGTAATTCTCTCTGTATAGTAGCGTGACAGATTATTCTGAATGGATGTAAAATCTATTGGTCAGTTTCCGTTAAATTACAAAATAAATTAGAAGTGGAGGAATTATTATAATGCAGCAGTTATCATTTACTCTAACTGAATTTCATTGAAACTGAAGAACAACTGGAGTTACTCTCCAATTGTTCTATATTATACCAGCGCATACTTTTGATCCACCAATAACTTAACGATTTAATAAGATTTTATAACGAGTAGAAAGAACAATGGATTCTAATCGAACGTAGGAGAAAGTCTGTGTTAGAAGTCAATACAGCACATTGGACCGTTTGCGAAATGTAAACGATGATACGAAACGGAGCAATAAGTGTAACTTACCCTCGGATTCACTGATTTTCGGAAAGCTTATGGCATATATTCAATAAAATCTTTACTTGCAGCTGTTAAGGAAGAAGGTAATCAATCAGAATTTGCCTATACACTGAAAAACACATATGTAAATGCTACAGCTTCCATTATACTTCATCAGAATGATTTAAACTTTCAACATGGTGTATGTTGTCCCGTGCAGATACAACTAACGTGGTGACCTTTCATTTTCAATGTACGTATCTCACCGACAGGTACTGTAAGTGAAAACTGCCCTCAGAGCTCTCGTTTCATTTTAATAAACTATTTTATGAATTTTCTTATGTGAACAGAAATGTTGTTGTTGTTGTGGTCTTCAGTCCTGAGACTGGTTTGATGCAGCTCTCCATGCTACTCTATCGTGTGCAAGCTTTTTCATCTCCCAGTACTTACTGCAACCTACATCCTTCTGAATCTGCTTAGTGTATTCATCTCTTGGTCTCCCCCTACGATTTTTACCCTCCACGCTGCCCTCCAATACTAAATTGGTGATCCCTTGATGCCTCAGAACATGTCCTACCAACCGATCCCTTCTTCTGGTCAAGTTGTGCCACAAACTTCTCTTCTCCCCAATCCTATTCAATACTTCCTCATTAGTTATGTGATCTACCCATCTAATCTTCAGCATTCTTCTGTAGCACCACATTTCGAAAGCTTCTATTCTCTTCTTGTCCAAACTATTTATCGTCCATGTTTCACTTCCATACATGGCTACACTCCATACGAATACTTTCAGAAATGACTTCCTGACACTTAAATCAATACTGGATGTTAACAAATTTCTCTTCTTCAGAAACGCTTTCCTCGCCATTGCCAGCCTACATCTTATATCCTCTCTACTTCGACCATCATCAGTAATTTTGCTCCCCAAATAGCAAAACTCCTTTACTACTTTAAGTGCCTCATTTCCTAATCTAATTCCCTCAGCATCACCCGACTTAATTAGACTACATTCCATTATCCTTGTTTTGCTTTTGTTGATGTTCATCTTATATCCTCCTTTCAAGACACTGTCCAATCCATTCAACTGCTCTTCCAAGTCCTTTGCTGTCTCTGACAGAATTACAATGTCATCGGCGAACCTCAAAGTTTTTATTTCTTCTCCATGAATTTTAATACCCACTCCGAATTTTTCTTTTGTTTCCTTTACTGCTTGCTCAATATACAGATTGAACAACATCGGGGACAGGCTACAACCCTGTCTTACTCCCTTCCCAACCACTGCTTCCCTTTCATGTCCCTCGACTCTTGTAACTGCCATCTGCTTTCTGTACAAATTGTAAATAGCCTTTCGCTCCCTGTATTTTACGCCAGCCACCTTTAGAATTTGAAAGAGAGTATTCCAGTCAACATTGTCAAAAGCTTTCTCTAAGTCTACAAATGCTAGAAACGTAGGTTTGCCTTTCCTTAATCTTTCTTCTAAGATAGGTCGTAAGGTCAGTATTGCCTCACGTGTTCCAGTGTTTCTACGGAATCCAAACTGATCTTCCCCGAGGTTGGCTTCTACTAGTTTTTCCATTCGTCTGTAAAGAATTCGTGTTAGTATTTTGCAGCTGTGACTTATAAAGCTGATAGTTCGGTAATTTTCACATCTGTCAAAACCTGCTTTCTTTGGGATTGGAATTATTATATTCTTCTTGAAGTCTGAGGGTATTTCGCCTGTTTCATACATCTTGCTCACCAGATGGTAGAGTTTTGTCAGGACTGGCTCTCCCATGGCCGTCAGTAGTTCCAATGGAATATTGTCTACTCCAGGGGCCTTGTTTCGACTCAGGTCTTTCAGTGCTCTGTCAAACTCTTCACGCAGTATCGTATCTCCCATTTCATCTTCATCTACATCCTCTTCCATTTCCATAATATTGTCCTCAAGTACATCGCCCTTGTATAGACCCTCTATATACTCCTTCCACCTTTCTGCTTTCCCTTGTTTGCTTAGAACTGGGTTTCCATCTGAGCTCTTGATATTCATACAAGTCGTTCTCTTATCTCCAAAGGTCTCTTTAATTTTCCTGTAGGCGGTATCTATCTTACCCCTAGTGAGATAGGCCTCTACATCCTTACATTTGTCCTCTAGCCATCCCTGCTTAGCCATTTTGCACTTCCTGTCGATCTCATTTTTGAGACGTTTGTATTCCTTTTTGCCTGTTTCACTTACTGCATTTTTATATTTTCTCCTTTCATCAATTAAATTCAATATTTCTTCTGTTACCCAAGGATTTCTACTAGCCCTCGTCTTTTTACCTACTTGATCCTCTGCTGCCTTCACTACTTCATCCCTCAAAGCTACCCATTCTTCTTCTACTTTATTTATTTCCCCCATTCCTGTCAATTGCTCCCTTATGCTCTCCCTGAATCTCTGTACAACCTCTGGTTCTTTTAGTTTATCCAGGTCCCATCTCCTTAAATTCCCACCTTTTTGCAGTTTCTTCAGTTTTAATCTAAAGGTCATAACCAATAGATTGTGGTCAGAGTCCACATCTGCCCCTGGAAATGTCTTACAATTTAAAACCTGGTTCCTAAATCTCTGTCTTACCATTATATAATCTATCTGATACCTTTTAGTATCTCCAGGGTTCTTCCATGTATACAATCTTCTTTCATGATTCTTAAACCAAGTGTTAGTTATGATTATGTTGTGCTCTGTGCAAAATTCTACCAGGCGGCTTCCTCTTTCATTTCTGTCCCCCAATCCATATTCACCTAGTATGTTTCCTTCTCTCCCTTTTCCTACACTCGAATTCCAGTCACCCATGACTATTAAATTTTCGTCTCCCTTCACAATCTGAATAATTTCTTTTATTTCATCATACATTTCTTCAATTTCTTCGTCATCTGCAGAGCTAGTTGGCATATAAACTTGTACTACTGTAGTAGGTGTGGGCTTCGTATCTATCTTGGCCACAATAATGCGTTCACTATGCTGTTTGTAGTAGCTTACCCGCATTCCTATTTTCTTATTCATTATTAAACCTACTCCTGCATTACCCCTATTTGATTTTGTGTTTATAACCCTGTAGTCACCTGACCAAAAGTCTTGTTCCTCCTGCCACCGAACTTCACTAATTCCCACTATATCTAACTTCAACCTATCCATTTCCCTTTTTAAATTTTCTAACCTACCTGCCCGATTAAGGGATCTGACATTCCACGCTCCGATCCGTAGAATGCCAGTTTTCTTTCTCCTGATAACGACATCCTCTTGAGTAGTCCCCGCCCGGAGATCCGAATGGGGGACTATTTTACCTCCGGAATATTTTACCCAAGAGGACGCCTTCATCATGTAATCATACAGTAAAGCTGCATGCCCTCGGGAAAAATTACGGCTGTAGTTTCCCCTTGCTTTCAGCCGTTCGCAGTACCAGCACAGCAAGGCCGTTTTGGTTATTGTTACAAGGCCAGATCAGTCAATCATCCAGACTGTTGCCCTTGCAACTACTGAAAATATGGTATGAAAAAAAACCACAAAAGACTGGTGAAAGTGTCTATCAATATATCCATAGGCTATCATATAATGCTAAGATTAGTAAAACTTTTTAAAAGTATGTAGATGTTATAGAAAGTCTACTATTTTACTGAAAAAGCAATGGTAGGAAGGGACAACCATTTCGAGGTAAGCACAGTACAGGTACCTCATCGGGAAGTGATTTACCGTTCGATAACGGTTCTACAATAACACATATTCAGCAAGCGTATTCGATAAACATTATTACAATTTGGAACTGTTAGAAAGTTTAGAATAAGTTCTCATACAGAGACTGATTGTAGGCTGGCCGAAAACGTTTTCGGCAGAAATAAAATTTGCATATCAAAAACTTGGCACTTCACATGACTTATAGAATGTTAGATCACATGAAATGCAATTAATTTTCCTTTCAGCTTGTTCAGAAATGTTGCTCCAGAGTCACTGTCCTAAAAAGAGAGGTTATCCTGCAGCTCCATGACGTAGAAAGAGTTACCACAAGCCATTAGTCCTACTGAAAGATTAATAAATTATCCGCCTGCTTTCTAAAATAGCTTTTACTGTAATGAAAACCTTTGACTTAACCCTTAACTTCAAATTCCATGCTTATTTCATACTTTTAACACTGTTAATGTTGTTAAAGAAAATCTTTTAAATACCCAGTCCTTCGGTTCTGTGATGAATTATTCTGATCTCTTAAGCAGTGTGACCATCAAACTGTGAGCATTTGCTTGAAATTATGTACGTTCTGATTTCGTCTTCCTAATTTATTAGTCGTCGATCACTTGTGTACTTTCTCACGTATCTGCAAACCATTGTATGAAGTCCCTGGATATTTGTCGTACGTGACGATGTTTCTTTGTTTATACAAGCCGTTACCTAATTGTGCTGTGGAGGCGTCAGGCGCGTCCCTTTGTGGTGCCCCCAGGAGGCTCCAGATGGAAACAGCCACCGACCCCTCCCATCCCCCTCTCCAACTATCCCCCTCCCCCTCCCCTCCCTCCCCTCCCCCCCCCCACACATCCACAGCCAACTGCGGTCGTGTGGCCGACGCGTTACCTAACCTTGTTAGGCAGCTGATGGCCCGTCCTGCCGCACTATTAGCATGGCAGATGCTGTCCATCTCGCACAGCTAGTAAGCCAAACACCAAACACAGAATACAGCCGTCCACCGATCTATAAGATTCGTGCATAAAGCACATCGCAACTAAAGCCTCTACAGGCAGTTAGATTATTAGGCATAAAAGCTTTTGCATATCGATTAACCGTTTCAGTGGTGGGATGTAGATTCTAAGTACGAAGACTTCAAGACTCTACTATGATGTCGTGGCCTTTCATCGTATGACAACAGTGTACTGGTAACTCAGCTAACACTCTGGTGTGCAAAACATAACGACAAAAGACACTTTCGAGCGATGTCACTGTGAGGTTACATTTTTTTTTTTTTTTTTTTTTTTTTTTTGGGTCATCAGTCTCCTGATGGATTGATGCGGCCCACCACGAATTCCTCTTCTGTGTCAACTGTTCTTCCCGGAGTAGCACTTGAAACCTACGTCCCCAATTGTCTACTGGATGTATTCCAATTTCCGTCTTTCTCTACAGTTTCTTTTTTGTTTTGTTTTTTGTTTTTTCTCTCCAAAGCTCCCTCTTGTACCATGGAAGTCATTCCCTCCTGTCTTAACAGATGTTATATCATACATCTTTTCCCTTCTCTTTGTCAGTGTTTTCCACGTATTCCTTTCCTCTCCAATTCTGAAAAGAACATCCCCATTCCTTACCTTATCAGTCCACCTAATTTTCAACATTCCTCTGTAGCACCACATATGAAATGCTTCGATTCTCTTCTGTTCCGCTTTTTCCACAGTCCATGTTTCACTAACATAGAATGCTGTACTCCAAACGTACGTTCTCAGAAATTTCTTCCTCAAATTAAGGTCTATGATTGATGCTAGTAAACTTCTCTTGGCCAGGAATGCCCTTTTTGGCAGTGCTAGTCTGCTTTTAGTGTCTTCCTTGCTCCGTCCGTCACTGGTTATTTTGCTGCCTAGGTAGCAGAATTCTTTAACTTCATGTACTTCGTGAACAACAATCCTGATGTTAAGTTTCTCGCTGTTCTCATTTCTGCTACTTCCCATTACCTTCGTCTTTCTTCGATTTACTCTCAGTCTATATTCTGTACTCATTACAATGTCCATTCCGTTCAGCAGATCATGTAATTGTTCCTCACTTTCACTCAGGATAGCAATGCCATCAGCGAATCGTATCACTGATATCCTTTCATCCTGAATTTCAGTTGCAGGCCTGTACCTCTCTTTTATTTCCATCATTGCTTCTTCGATGTACAGGGGTGAAAAACTACATCTCTGTCTTACACCATTTTTAATCCGAGCACTTCGTTCTTGGTTGTCCACTCTCATCGTTCCCTCTAGGCTCATGTACATATTGTAAATTACCTTTCTCTCGCTATAGCGTACCCCTATTTTTCTCAGAATTTCGAATATTTTGCACTATTTTACATTGTCTAATGCATTTTCCAGGTCGATAAATGTTGTGGATTGGCAGGAGCCAACCCACGGAGTTTGGAGGAAGCCGAAAGGCACGCGTTTAGGCTCACGCAGGGTGGCGTGAGGTCTGGAACAGGACAAGGAATTCAGACTTCAGAAAAAATGTGGTACTTGGTGGAATACTTAACTTTAATCCATCAATGTTGAACGTAGCTCTTGTCTGTACATTCTTCACAATATCAATAGCAACTGATAATGGCGCCTTGCTAGGTCGTAGCAAATGACGTAGCTGAAGGCTATGCTAACTATCGTCTCGGCAAATGAGAACGTATTTTGTCAGTGAACCATCGCTAGCAAAGTCGGCTGTACAACTGGGGCGAGTGCTAGGAAGTCTCTCTAGACCTGCCGTGTGGCGTCGCTCGGTCTGCAATCACTGATAGTGGCGACACGCGGATCCGACGTATACTAAAGGACCGCGGCCGATTTAAAGGCTACCACCTAGCAAGTGTGGTGTCTGGCGGTGACACCACATTCCTCCCCCGCAAATCGGCGTACGGTTGTGTTATAAGGCTTCCGCCCACCGTGGGGAGGACCCCATGTTGACGTATGCGACGAAGTGGGGAGCCTAACAACAGGCGAGGGTGTGCCACCTGCACCCTGCCATTCGGTCCGAGGGGAGCTAGGAAACGCCTGAAAACCTACTCCAGGGTGCACGCCAACATGCGGTGTATGCTCCCGTAGAGAGACAAGAGGGGCCGAAGGGTCGACCTCCATCGGGCCGGGGCACCCAACGGGCGAAGACGACATATGGTCCGGGTCGGGCAAGAGTTCCATGTCGGAGGACAACTGGTCACGGGAAGCGATCGGCGGCGCGTGACCCAGGGAGGCGGCCGGCGGTTGCAGCGACGCGTCCACTGCGGGCGTCGCCGGCGGGAGAACAGGCGGCGGCGGCGGTGGCGGCGGCGCGTCGCCATGGGGCAAAATGGAAGGCAGCGTCGGTAACACCTGGGGCTGTGGAGAGCCAGTAGATGGGTCCCCAGGGCGCTGACCGGACGGCACCGTCGCTGAAAGCAGACGGGGAGCGGCAGATCCCGTGCGACGGCAGAGGCGCAGCTGATTGAGATGCCGACGCACCTCACCAGAGGCCCCCAAAACCAGATACATAGCACGGCCGAGGCAGCGAAGAATGCGCCCTTCGAGCCAACGCCGTGAACCTCGATAGTTACGATAGTAGACAACGTCGCCTGGACCAAAAGCAGGCGTCTGCCGCTGCACAGGAACCTGATGCGGCGGATGTAGCAAAGACATCGAGGTTCGATGAGGACGACCGTGGAGCAACTCAGCCTGCGAACGACCATCTCGGGGCTGAGAGCGATACGAGGACAAAAAGATCAACAACGCGTCCTCCTGAGAATGCGACTCTTTCAACTTCAACATCTGGGACTTGAAAGTCCTGACCGGTCGTTCAGCGGCACCGTTTGACTGTGGCGAAAACGGCGCGGACGTCAGATGTTGAATACCATTCGCCTTGCAGAATGACTGAAGTTATGCGGACATGAATTGTGGGCCATTGTCGGAAACAATAGTCTGTGGAAGACCTTCAATGCAAAAGATAGCAGATAACGCTTGGATGGTGGCAGATGACGTCATGGAAGACATCCGGAAAACAAAAGGAAAATTACTGAATGAATCTACCACAACCAACCATCGAGCATTCCAGAATGGACCAGCAAAATCGATGTGTAAGCGTTGCCAAGGGGAAGTGGCTTTTGGCCATGCAAATAATTTCCGCGGTGGTGCGGATTGTTGTTCGGCACACGCAATGCTAGAAGAGCACATATTCGTAATCGCAGCATCGATTCCGAACCAAGTACAGTGTTGACGAGCAAGTTGTTTCGTTCTCACTATACCCCAATATCCTTGGTGGAGAAGCCTTAAGACAGAGGACTGTAACGAACGTGGGACCACGACCCTGCACTGATCATTATCTGAACGCAACAGCAAAACACCACGTCGAACAAAAAGTCTCTCCTTGTGAGCAAAAATTCAGCGAACCAACGGATCCTCGATCCGTGACTTTGACAAGAGCCATTGCGTGGCAACAAAACGCAGAACGGTAGCAAGGACAGGGTCGGCAGCTGTGGCTGTAGCTACACGACGAAAATCAATCGGAAACGATTCGACCACGTCATCGGTTTCCGCATCAATGAACATGCAAGCAAGTTCGGAAGAATCGAATGCTCTGTCCTCAGCAACAGGCAAACGGGACAACGCATCGGCGTTTCCGTGCTTAGCAGTGGACCGATACAAGATATCGAAGCGGTACTGCGAGAGGAAAATAGACCAGCGAATGAATTTCTGCGCTGTACATGGAGGTACAGGCTGGTTCGGATGAAAAAGCGATGTCAAAGGTTTGTGGTCTGTGATCATGGTAAAGTGACGACCATACAAGAAATTATGAAACTTAGTATCACCAAATACGAGAGCCAATGCTTCTTTCTCGATCTGTGAATAATTTCTTTGCGCAGACGAGAGCAATTTGGACGCAAAGGCAATAGGGCGATCGTGCGATCCATCTTTGTGCGCAAGCACAGCACCGATCCCGAAATCCGATGCATCCACCATCAACAAATGGGGTTTCTGGGGATCGAATGGCGTAAGGCAAGTATTGGAAAGCAACGCCGATTTCATCTGGCGAAAGGCGCGTTCGCATTCCGTCGTCCAGACGAACGGAACACCTATACGGCGTAAGCGATGAAGCGGAGCTGAAATGGAAGAGGCGTGGCGCACATAGCGATGATAATAATTAATTTTTCCCAGCACACTCTGTAGCTGCTTCAAAGTCTGCGGCGAAGGCAAGTCTTGTATGGCACGGAGGTGCTCGGGACTAGGATGTATGCCTTGGGCATTGAGTACATGTCCCAGGTAGGGCAAGTCACGAGCAAAAAACACACATTTGTCCTTCCGCAAGCGAAGACCATTTTGTCGCAAGACCTGAAATAATGTTCTGAGATTGCTAAATGTTCTTCTTCCGTCTTTCCGGAGATCACAATATCGTCCAGATAGTTGGCTGCAGTAGGGACCGAAGCACAAACAGTTTGTAGATATTGCTGAAACAATGCAAGGGCGGATGCACACCCGAATGGCAGTCGTTTGAATCGATACAAACCAAGACGCGTGTTAACCACCAAAACGCGCTGGGATTCATCGTCCACAGGTATTTGCAAGTACGCATCTGCTAGGTCCAACTTCGAAAAATATTTACCCGGGCACAATTTGTCAAAAAGATCTTCCGGGCGGGGTAAAGGAAAAGTTGCAATCACTAGTTGTGGATTCACTGTTGCCTTGAAGTCCACACAAAGTCTCAATTTTCCGGAAGGTTTTGGCAAAATTGCTAAGGGTGATGCCCAGAGAGAAGCCTGCACACGTTCAATCACACCTTGTGATTCCAAATCGTGTAATGTTTTTGCGACCTCATCACGCAATGCGTGGGGAACATAGTGCACTCTGAAAAATTTCGGTTGCGCGTTTACTTTCAGTTCCAAAAGTGCTTCATAGTTCTTAGCGCAACTGAGGCCTGGTGCAAAAATGTCTGCAAATTCTTCACATAGACGAGAAACACTGTCTGAAGGCACATTATGGTTCGCTGATAGGACCTGATTGACTATAGCCAAGTTAAACAACTGAAATAAATCGAAACCAAACAAGTTCACTGCAGAAGAAGAACGAAGGGCGTAAAATGACACAAGTTTTGTTTGTCCCTTGTATGTTGCAAGAAGGCTGCACTGTCCTAACACAGGGATCACTTGTCCTGAGTAACCACTTAACTTAACATTTGCGGCACACAACGGAGGTGTGCCCAGCTGTTTGTACGTGTCGTGATTGATAAGTGAAACTGCAGCTCCGGTATCGAGCTGGAATGATATCACGTTGCCGTTAATGTCCAAATCTACAAAACGTTTCTTGTCCTGCTGACAACAAGAGCGTCTGTCTCGTGCAACATGAACTGACACGGGTACAAAATCACTTGCGACTTGACGGGAATTCCGGCGATGTCGACGCACACTTTTTGTGGGACGAACACAGTCACTGTTAGAGAGAGTGGCACTGAGCGGAGTGGAATGAACTACATGAATGTCCATGGGCGAAGTGTCACGAGCCTGAATATCCTTGGTTCGATTCCGATTCCGGCGTGAAGCAAAGGGCCTGGAATGGTTGGGAGTGTCCGATCTGAGCTTTTTCTGGCGAACACTCTGAACATGTCCTTTTTTATTACAGAAAAAGCAAATAGCTTGGCGTGATGGGCAATTCTCAAGTGAATGTCTAGTAGCACACCGCGGGCATGATTTTAGCACTGCATTTGCTTGCCGGCGCGGTACACGTGGCCGAGAGCCAGGCGGCTTTGGCGCAGCCGGGCGCGAGGACTGTTTACTGTTCTGTGCAGTTCGCCCGGCGGGCCGGTTAACCTGACACACGGGTGGCGAAGTTTCAAATGATTCCTGAGCAAAGTCAAGTGTGTCCTGCCGATCCAATATGTCCATCACTTGTTGAAGGAAGGGACTGACTAGTTTCAAAATCTGTTCTCTTATACGAACATCAGAAACGTTCTGTGCAATTGCATCACATACCATAGTATCTGAATAAGGGAGTCCACATTGACACTCAAAAGCACAATCCCTAGTAAGGCCTTGCAAGCTTGCAACCCACGCCCAATTAGTTTGACCGGCCGTACGTTTTGTACGAAAGAAGGTATACCTTTTTGCAACTACATTGACTGATTCTTTGAAATATTCATCTAATGCAGACAAAATTTCGTCGTAGGACAGAGTTGCTACGTCGCGTCGGGGGAATAATTTGACTATCACACGGTCCGTGTGTACCCCAACGGAGGAAAGGAGAAAAGGCTGCCGCTCAATACCTTGAATTCTGTAGGCGGCGAGATGGAACGCAAATTGGCGTGACCACTCCGTCCAGCTTTCCAGTGCAGCATCAAAAGGACGAAAATTTGGTGCAACAGCGTGTTGTGGCTGCTGTAACGGTGGAGCGGCGGCTGCCGCATCGTTTTGCATTGCACGTTGACCCTGGACGAGCTGTCCAAGGGCATCCAGTAAGGCCTGCGTCTGCTGATTCTGCAAGCGATAAAATTCGGACAGTACATCTGGAGATTGTGGCGATGCCATTACACAAGTAAATCAGGGCAGTATAGTTAAGAACGCAGAAAACCTCGTCGCCAAAATGTTGTGGATTGGCAGGAGCCAACCCACGGAGTTTGGAGGAAGCCGAAAGGCACGTGTTATGCTCACACAGGCTGGCATGAGGTCTGGAACATTACAAGGAATTCAGACTTCAGAAAAAAGGTGGTACTTGGTGGAATACTTAACTTTAATCCA
Source organism: Schistocerca serialis cubense (assembly GCF_023864345.2). Taxonomy (NCBI): domain Eukaryota; kingdom Metazoa; phylum Arthropoda; class Insecta; order Orthoptera; family Acrididae; genus Schistocerca; species Schistocerca serialis. Next base: position 706,453,739 of record NC_064638.1, read on the forward strand.
TCAATGGTGAACGTAGCTCTTGTCTGTACATTCTTCACAATATCAATAGCAACTGATAATGGCGCCTTGCTAGGTCGTAGCAAATGACGTAGCTGAAGGCTATGCTAACTATTGTCTCGGCAAATGAGAACGTATTTTGTCAGTGAACCATCGCTAGCAAAGTCGGCTGTACAACTGGGGCGAGTGCTAGGATGTCTCTCTAGACCTGCCGTGTGGCGGCGCTCGGTCTGCAATCACTGATAGTGGCGACACGCGCGTCCGACGTATACTAACGGACCGCGGCCGATTTAAAGGCAACCACCTAGCAAGTGTGGTGTCTGGCGGTGACACCACAATAAATACCATGGACGTGTCTTGGTTTTCTTTAGTCTTGCTTCCATTATCAACCTTACTGTCAGGAAGGTCTCTTTGGTGCCTTTACCTGTCCTAAAGCCAAAACATTATCCCATCCACTATAGTAAATCCACCAGCCCTCAATGAAACTTGGGCCATGGAGAAATGGAGCATCCTATCACAAGAAAACCTTGACAAACTTATGGAAAGCATGGGACACGTTGCAGTGCACGCATTGCTGTCTTATAATAACCATATCTCAACTTTCGTAACGTTCCATGCGACCATCATAAAGCGCGGTGACTACAGGGTACTCTTACAATGTAGTACATCAACATCTGCATGGATACTCTGCAAATCACATTTAAGTGCATGGCAAAGGGTTCATCGAACCGCCTTGACAATTTCGTATAGCGCGTGAAAAGAACGAGATCTGATTTTCCTTATTTTATCGTGGTGATCATTTCTCCCTATGTAGGTCGGCGTCAACAAAATATTTTCGCATTTGGAGGAGAAAGTTGGTGATTGGAATTTGTTGAGAAGATTCCGTCGCAACGAAAAAGGCTTTTCTTTTAATGATGTCCATCCCAAATCCTGTATCATTTCTGTGACACTCTCTCCTATATTTCGCGATAATACAAAACGTGCTGCCCTTCTTTAAACATTTTCAATGTACTCCGGCCGTCCTATCTCGTAAGGATCCCATACCGCGCAGCAGTATTCTAAAAGAGAACGGACAAGTGTAGTGTAGGCAGTCTCCTTAGTAGATCTGTTACATTTTCTAAGTGTCCTGCAAATAAATGGTTCAAATGGCTCTGAGCACTATGGGACTCAACTGCTGTGGTCATAAGTCCCCTAGAACTTAGAACTACTTAAACCTAACTAACCTAAGGACATCACACACATCCATGCCCGAGGCAGGATTCGAACCTGCGACCGCAGCGGTCGTGCGGTTCCAGACTGTAGCGCCTTTGACCGCTCGGCCACTCCGGCCGGCGTCCTGTAAATAAAACGCAGTCTTTGGTTAGCCTTTCCCACAACATTTTCTGTGTGTTCCTTCCAATTTAAGTTGTTAGTAACTGTAATTCCTAGGTATTTAGTTGAAGTTATGGCCTTTATATTTTACTGATTTATCGTGTAACCGAAGTTTAACTAGTTCCTCTTAGCACTCATTTGGATGACCTTACACTTTTCGTTATTTAGGGGCAACTGCCAATTTTCGCACCATTCAGATATCTTTTCTAAATCGATTTGCAATTTGTTTTGCTGGTTGCGGTGGCCGAGCGGTTCTAGGCGCTTTAGTCCGGAACCGCGTGACTGCTGCGGTCGCAGGTTCGAATCCTGCCTCGAGCATGGATATGTGTGATGTCCTTAGGTTGGTTAGGTTTAAGTAGTTCTAAGTTCTAGGGGACTGATGACCTCAGATGTTAAGTCCCACAGTGCTCAGAGCCATTTGAACCATTTTTTTGCAATTTGTTTTGATCTTCGGATGACATTATTAGTCGATAAACGACAGCGTCATATGCAAACAACCCAAGACGGCTACTCAGATTATCTCCGAAATCGTTTATTTAGGTAAGGAATAGCAAAGGGTCTATAACACTACCTTGGGGAACGCCATAAATCCTTTCTATTTTACTCGATGACTTTCCGTCAATTACTATGAACTGTAATCTCTCTGAGAGGAAATCACAAATCCAGTAACATACGTGAGACGATATTCCATAAGCACGCAATTTCACTATAAGCCTCTTCTGTGGTACAGTGTCAAAAGCCTTCTGGAAATCCAGAAATACGGAATCGATCTGAAATCCCTTGTGAATAGCACACAACACTTCATACGAATAAAGAGCAAGTTGTGTTTCACAAGAACGATATTTTCTAAACCCATGTTGATTGTATGTCAATAGACGGTTTTCTTCGAGGTAATGCATAATGTTCGAACACAATATACGTTCCATAATCCTGTTGCATATCGACGTTAATGATATGGGCCTATAATTAACTGGATTACTCTTACTACCTTTCTTGAATATTGGTGTGACCTGTGCAACTTTCCAGTCGTTGCGAACGGATCTTTCGTCGAGCGAAAGGTTGTATATGATTGTCATTTATGGAACTAATGCATCAGCATACTCTGAAAGGAACCTAATAGGCGTACAGTCTGGACCAGAAGACTTGCTTTTATTAAGTGGTTTAAGTTGCTTCACTACTCCGAGGGTATTTACTTCTACGTTACTGATGTTGGCAGCTATTCTTGATTCGAACTCTGGAATATTTACTTCGTCTTCTTTTGTGAAGGCATTTCGGAAGTCTCTGTTTAGTAACTCTGCTTTGGCAGCACTGTCTTCGATAGTATCTCCATTGCTATCGCGCAGACAAGATCTTGATTGTTTCTTGTCGCTAACATACTTCATATACGACCAGAATCTCTTTGGATTTTCTGCTAGATTTCGAGTAAAGGTTTCGTTGTCGAAACAGAATGTACGTGAAATGAATGCGCAATGAGACGAATCGAAATGGCACTTTTACTCAAAAAAAAAAAGATTACACTACAGTCACCGAGCTTTATGTGTGCCATGGACATTACAAAGGTATTTGTTCTTCTACTCCACCCCCCGTTGGTCCGCCCCACGCTCCTGCCACCATCACAAACGCTGCCGCCCATGTGCGAATATCAACCGAACCCAATGTACTGGAGGTCGGGCAAACAGACCACACCCAAGCAATGTCCGTGCCACTGTGGATCGGGAGATGAGTGCCTTACAGCCGTGCCAGATGTGGTTGCAATTGCATGTGCTGCTTGACGTATGTCCCTTCGTGCGTGTTTGTTAATGTAGCTGGTGTAACTGACTGTGGTCCACCACTTCCATTCCTTCTGGCAGCAATGCCTGTGGTTCGGTATGCTCCCCATGCACGTGAAACAATGCGGTGTGCAGTAGCAAACTCCTGGACTACAACCGTCACACTTTGTTGTACTTCCAGATCTCCGACGATTCTTCTCCTTGTGAAGTCATCCAGATATTGTCTTCAGGCCATAGTGTAGTGAAAATAATCACCACAGTGCACCGTAACTGCTCGCTGACACACACACACACACACACACACACACACACACACACACACACACAGACATAAACGCGCGCGCGCTCTCGTGCACACGCACACACACTCCCACACCATTCTGTCTTTTGCCGTTCCTTTAATTGTCTCGTGTTGTAGAGCCACCCCCTTTGGGGCTACAATCAAGCTAACCTCTCGCGCTGTGACGTATAACTTCCCATGCACGACTGGGAGATCTCTCACATTTTATTTCCACCCAATACTCAACATGTTGGGTTTCTTTGTCTAGCTGGTTCTTAAGTTTGGCACGCTACTATATATAGATAAATAAACGCTTGAGAATGTTTTTGCTAAACGATCTCTGTTGTCTTCCTGAGATGCAGAAGTGATTATGATGCAAATACTTGGCTCAGATCAGATCAATAAAGTAAAAAATGGGTGGGGTTACAGTGAATTTTATATGCAACAGAGTTACTCCGGCATTTGTATTGTGCAGAACGCTGTGTGAAATGAGGGCGGGATCGCAGCTCGTGGTCGTGTGGTGGCGTTCTCGCTTCCCGCGCCCGGGTTCCCGGGTTCGATTCCCGGCGGGGTCATGGATTTTCTCTGCCTCGTGATGACTGGGTGTTGTGTGATGTCCTTGAGTTAGTTAGGTTTAAGCAGTTCTAAGTTCTAGGGGACTGATGACCATAGATGTTAAGTCCCATAGTGCTCCGAACCATTTTTTTTTTTTTTTCTTAGGGATGGAAGAGGAGGTTGTCAGAGTTTGATATACGTAAGTATTCTCAAAATCGTCTGCGTTTAACGCAGTTTCGGGTTGACGGAACCTTCACGCAGATGTAGTTATTCCATTTACCAGTTGCATAAGCAACAGTGGTGGGTAGCCATAAATTGAAATATTTTAGAAAGGAACACTAATACTTCTAGTGTGAAATGTGAATGATAGAGAGGCGGGAAGACGTAAATTGCAAGAGAGATAGCAACAGATGCAAATCTGGAATACACGAGAGCTGCTAAATATAAGGTAGAGTAGTTCAGAAGCTCCTCTCCGCAGGCAGACCGGCGAGGCCGTCGCTAGGCTCGCTACCCCTTGGCGGGTTATTCAGAAACTTCTGGGCTATGCTGCGTCTTAACACGGGCCCTGTACAGCCCTTCGGCTTTGGTCCGTCGATTTACCACACACATACCGGAACGTGTAGCTGGTTACAACGATTCAATACAGAATCTCAAATCCTGATAGTATAAAAGCGAATAAAAGTTATTAATTTCTTAGGTTTCTTGCTGAGAGTGGCAGCTATGGTTGTAGAGTAACCGATTCAGAAAGGAGGTAGAGCGAAACGGACATCGCGAAGTGCGTAACTATGTAAAACTAATCTTCTAAATTCTGAGAAAGGGTGGTGGACTTTAGTCGACTTTCTATAAGTTTCACATAAAAAGTAATAATTACAGCATAATTACACCAAATTAAACCACTAAGTAGTGTTATAATACAAAAATATAAGTATTAACTATCAGCGACCCATACCTATGATCTCACCACAAAGTGAAGACTTGAAAGAGCTGTACTTACTAGAGTTTATAAGGCAAAATCAGAGTAGTGGCAGTAAAATGTGCACCATTGTTCTACTTCGCACGCGAAAACAGTGAATCATGTCACTTGATTTCGTATACTTGTCCACGGAAACGCCTCGAACTTTCCTTCTGCTCTATAGACGGCTATAGTTTTCAATCATGTAGCTTCGGTGTCGCCAGTAGACCTTTGCACACCTCACTTGAAAGATCACAGTTGCGATGCCAGGTGTCATGGCTTTGCTTTTGCCTTACCAAATATTGAGTAGCAAAAATTTAATTGTATCCATGTGACTGTAAAACCAGAAAGTGGTTCTGTTCCCCGAGGCAGATGAAAAAATGGTCAATGTAAGATGCTTCTGTATAATCTATTTCTTGTTCTCGCTTCACTGTATTTGTCGTGCAGATGTACAGACTTTATCAGTAGAGATATTCACTACTTCGTTAGAACCACATTATGGGACACTAGTGCATTTTCTTTTGAGTACCATAGACACACAGGGCGGTCAGTAGTTAACAGAAAGTGAGTCGGGATAAATCAATACGGCATGTAGTAACTCAAAAGCTCACATTTGTTTCGAATCTGATACGTTTACAATCCTGTAAGCCAGTGACACAATTTACTAGCTTTTTTTTCCATCTCCGTTCATAACTTCATTGAATTTATTAAGGAATAGGCTGTAGCTTTCGATTCTGTTATTGAAAAATAGGATGAGAATAATGTTTCCAAAGTTGTCGTACAGGTGGGAATGTTCCACTGACAGGATCACTTCAATTATTAATTCTTTAGCTCCTTGGTACAGTTCCTATTTATTATAGATTTGCTGTTCTAAATTTACGTCGCGGAAAAATTTATGTTTTACATGTATTCAAATAGCAATTCACGAGCACCTCTGGCTATTAAAGCTGCAACACCATGAAAGACAGACGATAACAAATATTACGATTAAAATTGCAGGTGGAAATGAAATTTTTCACTCTGAAGTGGAGTAATAATTACAGCATAATTTCACCAAATTAAACCACTAAGCAGTGTTATAATACAAAATATATAATTATTAACTATCAGCGACCCATACCTATGATCTCACCACAAAGTGAAGACTTGAAAGAGCTGTACTTACTAGCTTTACGAAACTTCGTGGCAGATTAAAACTGTGTTGCCGGACTGAGACTGGAACTCGGGTGTACACAGCTGTACTCATGCACTGCTTCGATGTGTTACAGCAGAAAACAAGGAAACAAACTGCATCTGGAACAATTACACAAGAACCCTCTCCTTACGACGTATGGTCTTTGAAATATGGTCCTCCTACAGTAAAGGTGACGAAACTTCGCACTGGTCTGTAAAAGCGACTACGATCGCAGGCCACCTGCTCCAATGTAGCAATATCTGTGTATGTCATACGATCGCCACACTGCTCGATGTCATCACGCTGACGGTATTTGTTTTCGATCTATCGGAGGAGAAGGGCGTAGTAATGCCTTCTCTGCTGGCTGACATTAGCGAAATTTTCATAATTCGTAATTTTCCTCTGGTGGATGGTACAACATAATGAGGAGGGAGATTGTTTGAGTGACAAACATGAATGAGCCTAATAAATGCAAATCTCCTTCAGACTTCAATAAATGTATGCAGTTTTTAAACGTGCCACGATGTAGTAACAAAATCCATGTCCTTCCTCCAGTTCCCGTATGAAGTGAAGTCTTCTTAGTTTTCCCAGTGGGAAACACTGCCGTAACTGCTCGTATTGTCTATTCTACTACCTCGTGTTCCAGAAGAATCCTTCTTTTAGCGCTGGCCTGACACACTGTACACGGCTGTTGGAGCTTCAACAACATATTCCCATTTTTAATACACGGTCCTGTCGCGTTAACCCCAGCTCACCCTGTTTCTCCACGGGATGCAGAAAATGTCTCTGACTGCCACTCGGTTTCAACTTAAACTGGAACGATCACAAGGACAAAGCTGCAGGGAGGGCGGGACAGAGAATGAAGAACAGTCACAAAATACAGAGAGACCGTCTGAAAACCACGCTGGAGTTTTGCTGGAGTTTTGGGGTCCACAGCAGACAGGTTCGAAAAATGTGACTTTTTTTAAGATGTGAGAGTGCCACAAACATGATTCACCAGTGGCTGTATTGATTAAAAGACATCTCCTTAGGATGCAACGCAAGTATGTGGTTGAATGGAGAGAATTAATACTGAATCCCAGACTGCATTCCTACCAGAAAGCCGGCCGAAGTGGCATAGCGGTTCTAGGCGCTACAGTCTGGAACCGTGCGACCGCTACAGTCGCAGGTTCTAATCCTGACTCCGGCATGGATGTGTGTGATGACCTTAGCATTAGTTAGGTTTAAGTAGTTCTAAGTTCTAGGGTACTGATGACCTCAGAAGTTAAGTCCCATAGCGCTCAGAGCCATTTGAACCATTTGAACCAACCAGAAATTGTAACACAATAGATCTGAAAAGCCGGTGTATTGCTCATTGAATTTTGTACATTCTAGACTTCAGTCTAGCGTTGCATTTTTAGTTGGTTTTTACATAGCATACCATCTACTGTATGTGATCATTCTCAGTCAACTATCATCCTCCCTCGTCTATAACCCAATGAATATATCGCTACCTCCGTTACACTGTCTATATGGTATCGAGACAGAATGTGTTACAAATACTGTTTCTCAGCATGGGAAATACACTGTGATCAAAAGTATCCGGTCACCTGGCTGAAAATGACTTAAAAGTTCGTGGCGGCCTCCATCGGTAATGCTGGAATTCAGTATGGTGTTGACCCACCCATAGCGTTGCTGATAGCTTCCACTCTCGCAGGCAAACGTTCAATAAGGTGCTGCAAGGTTTCTTGGGGAATAGCAGCCCATTCTTCGCGGATTGCTGCACTGAGGAGAGTTGGAGAGGTATTGTCGGTCGGTGAGGCCTGGCACGAAGTCGGCGTTCCAAAACATCCCAAAGGTGGTCTATAGGATTCATATGAGGTACTATTTCGCTGCGACTGCCCGCCGTAGCGGTGGTCAGTAACTGCCAGCCGTAACTGCCGACCGCCACTGCCCGTGTATTTTGTTGAGACTGCTGACCGCAGCGGCCACGCTACTCAGTGAGTTACCTCTGTGAAAGCAAAACGCACGCGAGTTCGCAACATGGGTGCTAATACCATTCTAGGTTTTTTGGTGGACGAGGAAGAAGAAGAGGAAATTATTGCAGTGCTTACAGGATCTTGTCCCCACAGCATTTTCCAAACACGGAAAAGTGAAGGAATTTATGCTAACTTAGTAACCGGTCACTTTGCGAAACGATGAAGAGAGGTTCAGAAATGTCTTTAGACTTAACCCATCTCAGTTCCATCTTGTTTTGAGTCTGGTGAAAGAAGATTAGCAGGAACAGCTACCAGTGCAGCGCGAACTCCAATAGAAGCCGACGAAAAAATGGCGTGACTTTACGGTAAGTAGCTGCATAAAACCATACGTATTCATCACAATGGTTTAAAATGGATAATTTTGTATCTCTATGAAATAACATAAATTTCTATTAAAATAATAGGTTTAGTTGGAAACAACTCAGGGGCTGTACAGTTTGTTGTTTATTTTTACATTATCTTTACATTGTGTTTACATTATGATTAGTAATTATTTTCAAAAGTAGTATCACCTGCTTGTGGTTCGACGTTTATTAATGGGGTGAAAGTGTACGTACCGTCTCCAACCGATGAAGTTCGTTCGAACGGGGATGAAAGGGAAGACGAGCCGGAAGGACTGATGCTGACAGGTAGTGGCACAAGAGATGATTCTGAAGAACTGTCAAGTCACGTAACATAGCTTAAAATGTCAATTTTCGCTTTATTAATGACGTGACGTGGTAGTTTCCTAATGGACGCTGCGATGGTTCTCATGAACAGCCCCACGTCATCTTCCGGCTCCCGATTATTAGCCAAGCGCTGCAGCAATTCCAATCGTTGTTGGCCCCTTTGGTTGATTGAATCCCAGTGTGTTTTCCTCGATCTACGAGCTGAGATGGAAGAGTTGGCAGCAGGTGCGACACTAGAGGACAAGGAAGCAACGGCTTGACAGGTTTCTAGCTACAGGGGAGAGTTTCGTGTCCCTTGGATATGGTTTCCGGATATCACCAAGCTACGTGAGCATCATAGTTCGAGAAACAGCAGAAGCTATGTGCCAACACTTGGCACCTATCTTCCTGCCTCCTCCATCTCGAGAATCTTTCAGGGAAGGTGCGAAAGAATTCTACACTCTTTGGGTTTCCCTAACTGCTGTGCTGCGATTGATGGGAAACATGTAAGGATACGGTGTCCTGAAATGACAAAGGGTGCTTCTCCATAGTACTTTTGGCATTGGTTGACGCGAACCGTAAATTCGTTGCGACAGACGTAGGTTCATATGGGAAGGAAGGAGACAGTGGCATAATTAATAAGTCAGCAATGGAAAAACGATCATGAAAGGAGACGTGTTTCCAGCAGATGAAGAGCTTCCATTAACTGACATTAAGATGCCATTTGTTATAGTAGGCGACGAGGCATTCCGCTTGCGAAAGCAAATTCTCAAGCCTTACCCTCGCTCGTCTGCCCACCAAGATAAATCAAAAGCGACCTTCAACTATAAATCTTCACGAGCGCACCGAGTTTATAAAAACGCTTTTGGACTTTTGTGTCAGGTATTTCGAGTGTTCTACACAAATCTGAATCTGCAACCTAACACATGTGATAAACTCGTTACAGCTTGTTGCTGTCTACACAATCTCCTCAGGGACGCCTATTTAGAAAAAAAGAGGACGACCTTTTTATGAACATGACCATCACGTGAATTTACCACAGAACTTTTTTCCCCTGCCCCGAACAAGGGGATTCTACCAAGCTGAAGGGTTTCAGGTACGAGATACATTTAAGAATTACTTCTGTGAACCTACAAATCAACGATTACAACCTGGAAAAGAACTAAGGCTCAAATAAAGGAAATAAATTATTGTTACTACTCGTAACGACTATTGTTGTAATCGTTTGGTGACAAAAGAATGGAAGCATTGTTGTAGCCTCCATATTGTACAATTTGTCACAGTAGGAAGAAAAAAAACATAAATAAATAAATGTGTATATGCAAAACACTTACCATCGTTTTTCATTGCTTCTCCTATCTTCTTCCACATCTTATCCTTTGCCATCACGTTTCTGAAATCTGTATGCTTATGATCATACAGTATAGAGTATCTGCTCACATACTCCACTAACTGTTCGTCGTCGTCATCGTGAAAACCTTTCTTCGACATAGCGCGTCGTTGATTTCTGCAGTCGTCATACACCTGGCTGTCGCGGCCCAACTGCTTGACTGCTTCTGCAGCGGCCGAGACGCGGCAGTCGCGATGACGTCACGACCGCTGACTGCCGAGCAGTTACAACGACATGTGTTCCGTTGCTTTGCCTAAGAGCAGTAGTCAACTGCCCGCAGTCACTGCCCGCCGCTACGGCCGGCAGTTGCAGCGAAATAGTAACCACTCCGCCACAGGCCGTGCATTATGAACAGGTGCTCGTCGTGTTGAAAGATGTAATCGCCATACCCGTAGTGCTCTTCAACGGTGGGAAGCAAGAAGGTGCTTAAACCATCAATGTAGGCCTGTGCTGTGACAGTGCCACGCAAAACAACAAGGGGTTCAAGCCCCCTCCATGAAAAACACAACCAAGCCATAACACCACCACTAAACACGCGTGAAGATGACGTTCACCGGGCATTCGCCAGACCCACACCCTGCCATCGGATGGCCACATTGTGTACCGTGATTCGTCACTCTCTACAAAGTTTTGCAACTGTTCAATCGTCCAATTTTTACGCTCCTTACACCAAGCGAGGCGTCGTTTGGCATTTACCGGCATGATGTGTGGCTCGACCATGAAATCCAGGTTTTCTCACCTCCCGTCTAACTGTCATAGTAATTACAGTTGATCCTGATGCAGTTTTGAATTCCTGTGTTATGGTCTGGATAGATGTCTGCCCATTACACGTTACGGCCCTCTTGAACTGTCGGCGGTCTCTGTCAGTCAACAGACTTTTCCACTTCACTATCACATCGGAAACAGTGGACCTAGTGGAAATTTCGTGTACGAACGAATGACACAAATGACACCCATTCACCTGACCACGTTCGAAATCCGTGAGTTCCGTGTAGCGCCCCAGTCTGTTCTCTCACAATGTCTAATGTCTTCTGAGCTCGCTGATGTGGAGTACCTGGCGGTAGGTGGCAGCACAATTCACCTAATATGAAAAACGTATGTTTTATGGGTGTCCGGATACTTTCGATCACATAGTGTACCTACAATTGGTAAGAGGGTGTTACAAATATTGCCTTAATACCATGTTGCTTAACCAAATCACTTTCTAAATTCGGTGAGAGGGGTTATTTTATTGTGAGCTTACGCAGCTGGCGACGAGCGCCTGCTCTCTCGGTCTGTTAATACACGCCCTGCGATCACCGTCTGTATTCGTTGTAATGGTATTCTTGTGGAAGGCCGGTTCATTCCGAAGCAATACCATAATTCGATTTATGAAGCCGGTATAGTTCTTAAGATCGATGTTTTTAGTGACACTCTTGTGGGCCTCTGTTATCAAGAGCTCTTTTCCACGCAGGGTGACACTACTATGGTCGTTCCATCGTGTTTTTAGTAGCTGGTCGCTGATAATACGATTACGTCTCTCTTCTTAAGACTCATTGGTACCACTCGAAAGAAAAACAAATGTAGCCTGTCCATCGAATGGAGATTTATGTGCTGTTGTGTAATGTTACTGTGGTCATGGTTCCTACACGTGCAAAGAAAATTTCTATGTGTGATCGTAAGGGTGGTACGGATTTGACAAGGGATGTTATGAATTTCAACGCATCTATAGACTTAAAGGTATGAAACATTTTACGTGGAAAATTATGATTAGTCATAAGAAGGATCCTTCAACATGAGATTAATCTCAGAGTAACAGGCGTCAGGAGGAGGTATTTCTGATAGTTGCTCATTGTCGGGTGTACCAGATAGGGGCTGCAATGGTAATATATAATTGTAATTGGTCTGATAAATGTATGGCTGGTTTCCTAGGGTGACTCTCGCATCCGACGGGTGCATGATAGAGGTAGCTGGCGACCAGAACGACTTGACTTTTCAGACTCAAGGAATGAGTCAGTGCTGAGTCTGCCAAATTGGACAAGCACGTTACAATCATGCAGCAGACCGAACATTGTCGCCCTCTAGCAGGGTGAATAGCGAAGTGTTGGGCTGTCTCCGGGATCGCGTGTTCTGCATGTATTCTCCGTGTAAAATTGAGTGTTTCAATATTGATCACTGACAAGTTTTGGCACTGGACGTAATGATAATATCAGAATTCCTACCACTCCGATCATCCACGGTTACCCTCCATGGCTGAGGTGGTGCGCTCTGGCATACAAGCACGTCCACGACTGTGACTGCAGTCACAGCGGCAGCTTCCTCCGGCCTCTGAGCGTTGATGCTGGCAGTGTGCGAGGAACAGGCGTGCTGTGTGTGGACACCTGAAAGGTGAGTGGGCTATATGTATGAGTGCGCCTCTACCATGGCTTCGAAGTCTACGACATGTGCTGAACTGACATTTAGCCATTTCGATATAATGGCTCTCACAGAAAGCTGTACACTGCATGCGTAAACTATGCTGCTCTCACAACACACAGGATGCTCGAATATAAAACCGAGGAGGTGTTTCTTATTGATAAGTATTTGAAAAACATTGCAACACTTTTCTCAAGGTGATAACCTCTAAAATTAATCCACCTTCCACATTGATGGGATAGCAGATGTCTAAGTGTTGCAATTCAAAGAGAGAATGAGCATATTCCAATTACGTCACTATCATTGTTTCGGTGCTGGCCATCCCCAGAAGGTGATGCTTCCACCAAGACTCCCTCCACCTCAAACAAGTGATGTAAATCAATTATTATGTGGTAATCAACAGCACACCCGTGGATGGGTGGAATGGAAAAAGGATCGTCGGAATGGATAAGGTACTACAATAAACAGAACAGTTGACAGTATGATCAATTTTATCGGTCTAACCAGTTTTTCAACGCCGGCCAATGACATCGCAACATACTATCCAATATCGAAAAAAAAGTTCAATATCGCAAAAAAATTTCACTAGTTTGTGTGTACCTCTACTTTTTCGAGTACCTCCAGTCATGGTTCATTCTCGAACATGTACACTAAAGTATAACAGACAGCGTCCTACACCGATGCAATTAGATTATCTACATATTTCTAGCACTTCTATCATAGTGAATAATTTACGATTACAATCACCCATCTTTCCCTATGTGGTTGACAGTCACAGAGCATTCTCGTATTCTTTGGATAAAGTTGGAGATTGAAATATCTACCCACATTGTCTTTGACATACCCTCCCTGCAACGCTGTCACTGATTTAATTTGCAGCTGACCAGAAGTCTTGCACGTCTTGTGAAGGAACAGAGTGAGCTGAGTCCGCTACTGCTCTTCAGCGAAGACTGATCTGCACCATTCTTACTCACGACAACCATCCAAGTGCACAAGATCTTTCCATATGCGTGCATGTCACGGATGTTAGCACCCATTACTGGTGTGTAGTGGATGTGAGACTGTTTTGATGATATGACAGATAGTTCGGGAGAAACTTTAGGTTTACGGATGATATAGCTCTAGACGAATGGAGTTTGAGGTATTTTATATGAATGAGCTGTGCTATCAATTCTAAAGTACTGTTCTAGTTTCTGGGGTCAGTATCAAACAGGTATCAACAAGAGAGAAATGACTGTAGAATATAAATACATGCACTCCTAACGCTACACAGCTCTGTACTCAAAGACGATATAATGTTAAGACCATGTGGTTTCCAAAATATCAGTCATACCGTGTGCAATTCTTTTAATACTTTAATGCAGGACATACATGTCCAGCGTCTGACCTACATTCAGCAATGCTTTTAACACTTTAATGCAGGACATATATGTCTAATATCTGACATACATTCACGCTGCAAATTTTCGATTCCACTCACTAAGGTGACAGACTTTAAGGTGATAGAGCTACTTCCTTCTGCACCAAAGAATAACTTAGATTCTTTGTGATATATGCATGATATATCTTTCCGTAGGTGTATAGCTTCCACTTTTCACATACAATTATGGTTCAGAAACTTTACTGTACTTGCATCAGTCCTATAAAATGATAATCAGCACTGGAAAATGCCTGTTACAAGGAAACAGACAAACGCATAGAAGTGGTGTTGCCGCGCTGGATTAGCCGAGCGGTCTAAGGCGCTGCAGTCATGAACTGTGCGGCTGGTCCCGGCGGAGGTTCGAGTCCTCCCTCGGGCATGAGTATGTGTGTTTGTCCTTAGGATAATTTACGTTAAGTAGTGTGTAAGCTTAGGGACTGATGACCTTAGCAGTTAAGTCCCATAAGATTTCACACACATTTGAACATTTTAGAAGTGGTGTTTGACGTGAGAGATTACACTCCATGCCTCACTAACTCCGCAAACAGGACAACTGTCAAGAAAACGTATATATGGAGTGTGCAGTACCCCAAAAACACCTGTCACTAACATACAATCACTGCAGTTATGAAACTGAAAACTCGATCTGTGTCGAAGATGTGGCAGACAAGTGATGCACTTCGCATAAATCTTCATGAGCCTAGAGGAGAGTACTGAAATACATTGAAAGTTGTTTGATGGCTGTGGTATGGAGACATTCGCTGTTAACGCCTGCAAGTAGATAGCTCTCTAAGTCACACACAGAACATGGAGTTGCATACGAGTCGATGGCAAGGTATAACACACAACTGATGCACCCCAAGAGAACAACGGAAAAAGTGGTTAAATGAATGATAAATAACATGCAGCAACATCTCCCTCTCTCTAGAATGCATCAACAGTCTTCCATTAAATCATACTGTGTTACAACCCCTCTCAGCCATTCACTACATCTACTTTCAATCATTCTTTAATCCATGTCAATTTAGAAGCAGATGGTTCTCTTTCGCAGGATAGCATCAAAGACAGCAGTCAACTTGCGTGTGTCATTCTTACCTTAATAGACATAGAGGGTGAAGAAAAATTCTCGCACTTGTACTTCGCAGTGCGATTTCTCACACACAAGCAATAGAATAATGTCTCACGCAAAATTTCTTCCTGCACATATTTTCGGCAGTAAATGGACATTAAAAACTGACAGTCTGGCAACACATAATTAAATGTACAGTGACTACCGCTGGCAGTTGATAGTGATAGTGAAGTGCATCTTGTACAGTGGATATCGTTTTGGGTTAGCATGCAGGATGTTGGGGGTTCGATTCTGGGTCAAGGCGTATTTGTTTTTATTTGCCAATTTCATTTTGCCACATAATGCTGTAGTATACACCGATTCTTAAGCCACACATATCTGATATTTACATACTACAGTCTTTTGCAACTGTGAACATAACAATAACGTGGTCAGACAAGTCATAAATAGACAGCTGAAACAAAATGACCTGTCATAGGACTCAATAACTACAAAAACAGTATCAATTTGGAGATGCCAAAGACGACTACACAGTTAAATAACTAATTTGGTAGTCAGTTATACTACACTCCTGGAAATGGAAAAAAGAACACATTGACACCGGTGTGTCAGACCCACCATACTTGCTCCGGACACTGCGAGAGGGCTGTACAAGCAAAGATCACACGCACGGCACAGCGGACACACCAGGAACCGCGGTGTTGGCCGTCGAATGGCGCTAGCTGCGCAGCATTTGTGCACCACCGCCGTCAGTGTCAGCCAGTTTGCCGTGGCATACGGAGCTCCATCGCAGTCTTTAACACTGGTAGCATGCCGCGACAGCGTGGACGTGAACCGTATGTGCAGTTGATGGACTTTGAGCGAGGGCGTATAGTGGGCATGCGGGAGGCCGGGTGGACGTACCGCCGAATTGCTCAACACTTGGGGCGTGAGGTCTCCACAGTACATCGATGTTGTCGCCAGTTGTCGGCGGAAGGTGCACGTGCCCGTCGACCTGGGACCGGACCGCAGCGACACACGGATGCACGCCAAGACCGTAGGATCCTACGCAGTGCCGTAGGGGACCGCACCGCCACTTCCCAGCAAATTAGGGACACTGTTGCTCCTGGGGTATCGGCGAGGACCATTCGCAACCGTCTCCATGAAGCTGGGCTACGGTCCCGCACACCGTTAGGCCGTCTTCCGCTCACGCCCCAACATCGTGCAGCCCGCCTCCAGTGGTGTCGCGACAGGCGTGAATGGAGGGACGAATGGAGACGTGTCGTCTTCAGCGATGAGAGTCGCTTTTGCCTTGGTGCCAATGATGGTCGTATGCGTGTTTGGCGCCGTGCAGGTGAGCGCCCCAATCAGGACTGCATACGACCGAGGCACACAGGGCCAACACCCGGCATCATGGTGTGGGGAGCGATCTCCTACACTGGCCGTACACCACTGGTGATCGTCGAGGGGACACTGAATAGTGCACGGTACATCCAAACCGTCATCGAACCCATCGTTCTACCATTCCTAGACCGGCAAGGGAACTTGCTGTTCCAACAGGACAATGCACGTCCGCATGTATCCCGTGCCACCCAACGTGCTCTAGAAGGTGTAAGTCAACTACCCTGGCCAGCAAGATCTCCGGATCTGTCCCCCATTGAGCATGTTTGGGACTGGATGAAGCGTCGTCTCACGCTGTCTGCACGTCCAGCACGAACGCTGCTCCAACTGAGGCGCCAGGTGGAAATGGCATGGCAAGCCGTTCCACAGGACTACATCCAGCATCTCTACGATCGTCTCCATGGGAGAATAGCAGCCTGCATTGCTGCGAAAGGTGGATATACACTGTACTAGTGCCGACATTGTGCATGCCTGTTGCCTGTGTCTATATGCCTGTGGTTCTGTCAGTGTGATCATGTGATGTATCTGACCCCAGGAATGTGTCAATAAAGTTTCCCCTTCCTGGGACAATGAATTCACGGTGTTCTTATTTCAATTTCCAGGAGTGTACATGTAGTTCATCCGCTCAGATGTATCACGTTATCAACCAGTGACAATAATAATTTCCGTATTAATGACCACATTACATAAGAATACATTGTCCTCAGAACACATGTTCAAAACGAGCCCCAATGCAGCTACAAACACAGAACGACCTACTGGATCGTACAACTCTCGACTCTTCGCAACATGGTTGCATCCGCAGATATACACGAGGAGCATGAACATTCACTCTCAGTTCTACATGTGTTGATGAAGTAGAATACATGTGTATTTTCACGGGAAGAAATAATGGGAATTTAGGTCAGGTGAAGGTGGAGACCATACAACTCGATCTCTCCATCTGAGCCATTTCTATGGAAATGTTCTGTATAAATATCGTCACATATTAAATCCAAAGGGTGGAGAGGCCTCCATCATAACCATAACCTTGGCCCAAAATGAAGTGGAACATCTTCCAGTGCATCAGGCAAATAGTTTGAGAGGAATGCATGATACCTGCGTGCAGTCAAATGGTCAGGCAACAAGTGGGGACCCAAATTTCTGTCTCCCAGTATTCCAGCAAAGACGTTGATGGCAAAGCGAACTTAATATACACAGTCGTGGGTGACATGCAGGTTGACAAGGCACCAATATTGGGCTTTGTGCATATTGAAAATACCCTCACGAGTCAACGCTGCTTCATCTGACCATATAACGGTGTTTATGAAGTCATCGTAAGCTTCCCGTTGTTGCTGGAACCATTCACAGAATTGCATCCGCAGGAGACGGTCTGCGGAATGCAGGTGTTTCCTTGAAGAATAATGGTAGGGATGCAGCTAATGCTCGTGCATCACCTCAACGACCTTGTGTTGCGAGAAACGCAGCTGCCTTGCTGCGGCACACATACTGTGCTGGGGTTCTTGGTGTATGATCTTCTGTATAGCTTTCTCAGTAGCTGGAGTACGGCGAGTCCGTGGACGACCTTTGTCACGCGATGATGAAAACAAAGAACCAATCTTCTGAGGGCGAAGCTCCAACTGATGAAACACCTTTTTATCTGGATGACGTCGACGAGGATAACTAGCAGCGTATTTACGAGTGGCAACTTCAATCCAGTTATCATATTCGGCAAGAACCGGAAGCATATCCACATATTCATCGTTTGTGTATGCCATAAGTCTGCCACACTGTTTTAGAATAACACAAGAAGAGAATACGACATGTATGCGAATGTACGTGGAGTCTGACACAGGCGCATTACTCCCCTAGCAACTTAGTCCCTGTCGCAGTGGGCTGTTTCACCTAAAGCGCGTCACCTTTCTTACAGCTTTTGTTCTGCATGATTCATGTCCACACTGCTAATTGTGAAATGTTAGTTTTCGAATTACACCGTTTCTACACTGCTTCCCTCACAGTAATGGACGTGATGTTTGCACATCGATGATAACAGTACTAGGAATACAAAAATGGTTCAAATGGCTCTGAGCACTATGGGACTCAACTGCTGAGGTCATTAGTCCCCTAGAACTTAGAACTAGTTAAACATAACTAACCTAAGGACATCACAAACATCCATGCCCGAGGCAGGATTCGAACCTGCGACCGTAGCGGTCTTGCGGTTCCAGACTGCAGCGCCTTTAACCGCACGGCCACTTCGGCCGGCACTAGGAATACAAGCAGATACTTAGTACACAGTATGCACTTAATCAATCTCGAATTTCGTAGTTAGTGGTTCCTTGGTGGTAGTACATATAAATGGTGACAGAGTTTGTAAATTATTTGCAAAGCACGTTGCTAGGCCTACTGGCGACGTAATATCCTAATGAAATGGCAAGAATAATAGTTGGTACTAATCGATGGGACCACTGGGGAAAGGTACACAGAAAATGCATACAGTGGTGCAAAAGAATTGGCATCCACAACACAAAAAAGGCTTCTTTAAAAGCTGACGAATGGAATGTATTGTACTTCCATTTCCTTGCTCATAGTAAGTAAGTGAAAATGTTTCTTAGAAGACTCACTGTAATCGCTGTATGACGAATAACGCGCCAGATACTGTACCGAGCAGACTACATTTAGCAAATAAAAGCAAATGCGCCTTAACACAGGATCGGACCCTCAACCTCTTGCATGAAAATCCAAAATGCTATCCACTGCTGCAACGGCAAAACGGTGCTTATATGTACTGACAGAGGTAGTCACCGAACATGTGATTATAGTGTTGCCAAACTGTCAGTCTTTAAAGTCCATTCACTGTCGAAAATATGCGCAGGACGAATTTTGGTGGCAGATATTTTTGTATTGTTAATAAGCGAGGAATTATGGTGCGATTTCTGAGTGTGTGAATCTTTCTTCAGCCTGTATAGTATAATGTTGTTAAAAAACCATGCACCAACTGCTCTGTAAAGCATTTGCTAGATGACCTTGGTGATTGTGATTGGTGCAGAATACCGGTTTTAAGACACCTACACAATCTTACACATGGTCAAAAACACGATTCATTCTGCTGTTGTATACTGCAGTCCTCGCAGCTGGTAATATAACGCTCCTTAGCTAAGAACACTTTATAAAGATCTATAAGATGGTTGCCTATGACTCTGGGGTCACATCTTGGCTTCTTATCCGATATATAAAAATTTATTACACTTCATTTGATGGTCATCCACGTTAAACATTCTGTTTCAGCAGTCGCATCGCTTTTGACGAAAAATGACTGTTTCCCTGGTTCCCAGTGCTTCCATTTCAACTTTTTCTCGTATTCCTCTTGCTGTCACGTACTCGTCCACACATGCAAAGATTTTCCTGCACCAGCAGAAGACATGCAAGTACTCCCTCATTCCCCCTTAATGTACCCGTATTTTTGCGTATTTTTGTGTAATTTATACGCACTTTCTCCCAATTTTCTTAATTTTATCAATTTTGTGTCACTTCTGCCCATGCGGTCATGAAATCACTTCTCGCGACGTGTTCTAAAATTGCTTATAAATGTAGTTCGGTTGTCAACACCTAGCGCAAATGCATTATTTTTCTGGTTGGACGGTATACTACAGCACTCTACTCGAATGCATCCTGTCACTTCCAACTACATGTTCTACGGTTGCAGCGCATTTCCTGAGTTTTCTGTGTGTCTGCGTCTCCACGTGTGTTGCAGATGGCTCCCGTGACCCATAGTAGGCCTGAGTTAGTGGTCCGCCACTCGTTACATCTCGAGCGATGTTCACTTGTAGATCCACAATACGCCATGTCCGGTGTTGTGTACATAGTTCCGCGTAGTCAGCGCGTACACAAATTTCGCACTAGAGCGCGCCCCGCTAAACACAACAGCGCAGGCGCAGCGCTCGTCCATTTCCGCACTACGAGATGGTGCTGCCTTAGAGAAGTACCAAATTGTGCTTCCGCCGATCCGCGTATTAATATGTAACGCAGCCAATGATATTGCTGCTAACGTAGAACCTTTTCTCCTCGCGGTCATACCTGACCGCGCGAGGTATTGTAACGAGTGTACAGACCTCCGATTAGTCAGTCTGCATTAGTCTGCATTTATCTGCACCTGTATGTACCACTCTACATTAGTCTGTATCAGTCTATAGTCAAGTTTCAGTCTGCGCCTAATAAGATTACCATCTTCCTGGACATAGCCATGAAGATAAATGTATAGACACTTTGTCAAGTATCAGAGATATGTGAGAATAAGGTTAACGTACCAAGACCAATGGAACTTCAGATTGTCAATTGTAAACAGTATCCAGAATCAAGTTACGTAATGTCTATGCTTTTTATTATTTTAATAAATGTGTGTGAAAATTAATCAAGTTCTGTTTAAAGTTGGTCACCGTCAATCTGCTACTCTGAGCGTGCAAGTGGCATTTCTATCGTCTGACCTAACGGCAGAAGATAAACACGCCACGATAAGACCACGAGACATATTGCTGACACTCGCCTACTTCGTTAGAGCGACAAGTCAAATAATCTGATGGTGTGTGTACCGAAGGTCTTACAGTACGCACGCCACATCAGGGATGGGGTTTGAAGGTGAATCCGCAACACGTTACATCCGGAGCGATGTTCGGAGGCGGATCCACAACATGCTTCATCAGGAATAATGATCGAATATGTAAAGGTTTTTTTTTAAATCACCGCTACCAGTCACGAACTTTGTCAACTATTATATTACTTATTTATTTAGCGATTTGATTCGAGGGTTATACCTCATCTTCAGGCTAAATGGCATTACAAAAACAACGTTACAATAGGGTCATACTGATGTTACATAGTCTTTTCGTAAATGCTGTGCTAATCCTGTGGAAGAAGAGAAAACTTAGTAAGAGGCGATATCACTTTGGAAGCTGGACTGAAGTTTGCACGAAAATGTTTTTGTAACGGCCACTCACTTTCTTCTTCTAGCGTGGCGGCCTCGTTGTGATGCGTTGCGGTGTTCCCATTTTCTTAGCTCTCCTGGTCACTGTTCACAAACTGACATTAACATAGCAGTCATTTGGAAACAAGATGACAAACAGTTCTATAGTGCAGTGGACAAGATGGCGGTCGAAATACAGGTGGTTTTGATTTATCTATCGATTTGTCGATCTATGTGGTGTCAGATATTTACATGTCTTCTGCACGTTTTGTTTTCGTATTGCAGATGTAGGTTGACGGAATACATTACAATTTGTGAAATTGTGGAAATCTTTTAATATGTAGTTTCTTTCTTGGTGTCATTTATCCCCATGCATAAAAACAGTTCCACACCTTTAATTCTCATATTGCACGCCCTTTCATGCGTCCTCTTTTATTGATACTAATATTATGGTTTTGTTCTCATTTTTATCAGTAATTTGGTGTAATATATAGCATAACCTATTCTCTTTCTTATATTCCTGACAGACATCCATAATCTGTTCAACATTATGACTCATACAAAGTTCCAGAGATTCTACGACGAATTGAATACAGCGTTTTTGGAACTTTTCTGCCGTTTTCCTCAACTCTTTATGCCATGTTGTTGATCGTATGAGAGTCTGGTCATCAAGCCTGATTTGCCAAGCATTCTTGCGAATCTGTGGCTCAAAACCCATATCGAGCATTATATATATCCATCAAGAATAACGTACGTCTAACGTCTGAGGTTTGTAGTTCCACGCTCGAGAAAGTCAATGAAACGACCAGTGGTCGATTTTGCAATTCCATCACGACATAGAAGAGCACGTTCCTGTGAATGTTTTGGTAGTTTTCTGGTTTATGATAGAATAAGAGCATTGGAACCATCTCCAAGTGCTAGTTGTTATTGATTACTAAAGTGTACAACAGCTAGACTGATGTACTCGTATCCCAACATCTTCCCTCAACCAGTTCTCTCAGTTCCTACAAAGTTCTTCTCACTTACCACGAATGATCATCCTTGAACTTGAATAGCTGTGGATTGAGAGAAATTCTGCATCTGAATACCTTTCGTTATATAATCAGGAAAATTCGACTACTCGAAGTATTAAATGGATTTTGGGGACATCAGTACCCTTAACTGTTATTTCCTTGATTGCCTACAATAAACCACTTCAGACTTTTGCCTGTTTACCACAATGGGATGTGAGACATAAAATTCCTTTGCTACTAGTGAAAGCATCCTCATATTCTAGGTTGGCTTCCCAAGTCTAGCACCATGTTCATCATCTCTTCCCCAGAAGTTTTTGCGCCCCCTCCCTTCCCACCACTGCCATCTTCAAATCTGTTCATCCCCTCCATAGCCACTCCGTTTCTTTGGAGAAACATATTCACGACAGTTAAAGGACATCCACTAGGCTACAGAGACAGACACACAAATAAATGCAGGTCACAGTTCTCATTATTTGCTTTCACATACGAACCGAGATCCAAATCGTCAACCACTATCCTCCTCTCTCTCAGTAGATGCTTAGTACAGGCCACTTTGCATACTCTGGCAGCTCAAAATTGTTAGCTGTCGAAGCATTGCTCTCCCCGAAGAGCGTCGTTCAGACAAACTACCGGTGCTGAGCCTGTAGCGGTTACACCAGATATATCGACAAGTGGTTATCACGGACGCGTGAAACGTAAGAAACTAAAAGTTGACAAAATTAGCAGGCGATATGCCGATGTTGACTTAAACACAGTGGCAGCTTTAATGGCAAGTGGCTAATCTGCCGTAGCACCGCAGGTGGCTGGAAAGCACGGGACATCTGCAGCAGGCAGCTGCCAGTGGCGTTCCAGAAGCCGGCCGAAGGCCTGGTGGCTCTTCTGTGCGCGACGTGACGGAGGCGCCGGCGGCGGCGGCTGCTGCGGCGAGCGCTGCACTCGCTGTGGACGGCGGCCTACGCGGTCTGCCGCACCGCAGCTCCACCGCACCCACAGCCTCCGCCTCTCCGCCGCCCCTGCCGCCCCTGCCGCCCCCGCCAAAGCCACCCGCAGCTGTCTGACGCACGGTGACCACAGCACAGCACCCATTGCACGCGCTCTGCTGCTGCTGAAACTGCGGCTACGGATGTTCGCAACCGAAACGACGGAGGCTCACCTGGGCGGTAGTACGGCTGCAGCTCATAATCCGAAACATCCTGTTCTTAATCAAAAATATTGTAATCGGGCTTCCGCGCACAAATTTTGAAAGTACGAACTGTAAAATGTGATGCCAAGTATACGTCAGCCTGTAGGTAATAAAATCGGGAGGTTATGCCGGCGAGAATGCTGTAGAAATAACGCATAGTCAGAAGCAATTAAAGTTGCTATTTCTAGTGGCAGGAGAGCCGTGCCCCCAGAAAAGTACACACTGGTTGGCGGAGCTCATTTAACTGAGGAGATGGATAGTCAGAGAAGTATTTACCGTGGAAGCATGGCATTGTTGATTGTTAATCACGGAGAGCTGCAACACACTTTCAAAATGAAATTATATGAATAAAAAATGAATAAGACAGACAAATTTGGATTCGAGAGCAACTGCAGATTCATCCAAGAGAAAAAGTACGTAAACTAGTAACCCATAAGATAAGGTCACGTTAGTTCATTCAACGATAGTAGATAATGGTCAGCTGACCGCTCGTCGGCAAGAGTCAGCCGAAATACTACAGCTAGATGTCAACCAATAAGAAGTCAGCGATCATGACGACATGCTGAGGGTACGAGAACTATTGAGTTGCTAATCCAGTTCATGGTGAGAAGGATCTGGAGCTCCTCAGCACTTTGAAAAATAATAAGCTACCAGGTCCAGATCGGATTCCATAGTAGATGTAATGGAAAGTGTTTCTAGGAAGAGGTTCAAGTTATAACTTATTAGTAAAGTGTTTCAGTTACACTGAAAATTTTTCTGTGCAAATCAGAATGTCTTGCTTATTTATTTAATTATATTGATTTTTTGTTCATTTAATTATTATATATAAATAATTTTGTTGCTTTTGTCTTAGTATATTTTATAGAATTGATTTTTAAAATTATAGTGTATTGATAATGTAAATGTGTTATGAAATAATATTTTAAACTTTTTAAAGTAGATTTTATTTATTGTAACTTTTGTATCAAGGTTTATCAAAATTTAAGTATTTATTTTACTTGTCTTGATTTGGGTTGATTTATAAATAATTTATAGTTAATGCATCAAAATTCCGAATTCATTTATGTAGATTTTTTCTACAAATAGTGTTGATACTTTATGATTTATTTATGTTCATTTTAAATTTTCTTTTATTAGTTATTTGTGTTTTAATTAGTGTTGCTTTTTTAACTTTGTTGGAGTGGAAGGTTTTAGGTTATATTCAGATTCGTAAGGGTCCAAATAAAGTAGGATTTGTAAGGATTCCACAGCCCTTTAGTGATGTTATTAAGTTGATTTGTAAGGAGCAACCTATTCCTATTATATCTAATTATTTACTTTATTATTTTTCTCCTGTTTTTAATTTAATGATTTCTTTGGCTGTTTGAGTAATTTTCCACTTAACTTATCTGTGTTCTTTTTCTTATGTTTTTTTTGTCCTGTACTAGATTAGGTGTTTATACTGTTACAGTTGCTGGGTGATCCTCTAATTGAAATGATTCTTTATTAGGCTCCCTTCGTTCTGTTGCTCAAACAATTTCATATGAAGTTAGTTTAGCTTTAATTTTATTGCCTTTAATTATTCTAATTGGTAGTTTTAACATGTCTGATTTTATAAATTATCAGCTTTATTTCTGATTTATTATTATTTCTTTTCCCTTAGCTTTAGCCTGTTTGCTTCTTGTTTGGCCGAGATTAAACTTTTGATTTTGCTGACAGTGAGTCTGAGCTAGTTTCAGGCTTTAATATCGAATATGATGCAGGTGGTTTTACTTTAATTTTTTTAGCTGAGTATACCGGAATTGTTTTTATAAGAATATTATTAGCTTTAATTTTGGGGGGGGGGGGGTGATTCTTATTCTTTTATATTAAGCTTGCTATTATATCTTTTGGTTTTATTTGAGTTCAGGGTACTTCACCAGTGTTCCGTTATGATAAGTTGATATACTTAGCTTGAAAAGCTTTTCTTCCTTTATCTTTAAACTTTTTTTATTTTCTTTGTTGATTTAAAGATTTTATTTATCTCATTTACTTAGTGAAATTTTTTAAGGAAAGTTAATAGATGAGTTAAACTTCTAGTTTGATGTTCTCAAAACATATGCTTTTCCTAATCTAATTAACTTATTTATTTCTTAATTAACTTATCTCATACATTTGCTACAAGGACATTACTTAAGAAGTATGTAAAGTAGATAATTGTTAAGATTTGATCTGTTATGATTTACAGACATTCGACTGGTCGTTTACCAATTCATGTTAATAAACATACAACTACTATAATTCAGAATAGAATTTGATTGATAGGATAAAATTGGATACCTCAGAATTGTATTTTTTTGTAGAATGGTAAAATTATTAAGATTCTAATTGATAGGAGTAGTGCAATAACACCTCTTAACTTGTTAGGAATTGATCATAAAATTGCATATGCAAGTAGGAAATATCATCCTCGTTGGATGTGAAATGGTGTTACTAATGGAGTGGTTGGTATAAAGTTATCTGGGTCTCCTAGAAGGCAGGGGTTAATTAAACATAATATAATTAATAACAATGTTATTAATAAAAATGTGATAGAATCCTTGAAAGTAGAGCATGGGTGAAATGTAATTTTTTTGATATCTCCATTTAGCCCTAGTGGGTTATTAGACCCTGTTTCATGAAGGAAGAATAAGTGATTTGCTGCCATAACTGCAATAATAAATGGTAATACAAAATGAAATGTAAATAATCGATTTAATGTTGCGTTATCAACAGCAAATCCCCCCAGCAAACTGCAAAAAGGTGGGAATTCAAGGAGATGGGACCTGGATAAACTGAAAGAACCAGAGGTTGTACAGAGTTTCAGGGAGAGTGTAAGGGAACAATTGACAGGAATGGGGGAAAGAAATACAGTAGATGAAGAATGGGTAGCTTTGAGGAATGAAATAGTGAGGCAGCAGAGGATCAAGTAGGTGAAAAGATGAGGGCTAGTAGAAATCCCTGGGTAACAGAAGAGATACTGAATTTAATTGATGAAAGGAGAAAGTACAAAAATGCAGTAAGTGCAGTGGGCAAAAATAAATACAAACGTCTCAAAATTGAGATTGACAGGAAGTGCAAAATGGCTAAGCAGGGATGGCTTGAGGACAAATGTAAGGATGTAGAGGCTTATCTCACTAGGGGTAAGATAGATACTGCCTACAGGAAAATTAAAGAGACCTTTTGAGAAAAGAGAACCACTTGTATGAATATCAAGAGCTCAGATGGAAGCCCAGTTCTAAGCAAAGAAGGGAAATCAGAAAGGTGGAAGGAGTATATAGAGGATCTATACAGGGACAATGTTCTTGAGGAAATATTATGGAAATGAAAGAGGAGGTAGATGAAGATGAAATGGGAGATATGATACTGCATGAAGAGTTTGACAGAGCACTGAAAGACCTAAGTTGAAACAAGGCCCCGGGAGTAGACAACATTCCATTAGAAGTACTGACAGCCTTGGAAGAGCCAGTCCTGACAAAACTCTACCATCTGGTGACCAAGATGTATGAGACATGCGAAATTCCCTCAGACTTCAATAAGAATATAATAATTGCAATCCCAAAGAAAGCAAGTATTGACAGATGTGAAAATTACCGAACTATCAGTTTAATAAGTCACAGCTGCAAAATACTAAAGCGAATTCTTTACAGATTAATGGAAAAACTGGTAGAAACAGACCTTGAGGAAGATCAGTTTGGATTCTGTAGAAATGTCGGAACACGTGAGGCAATACTGACCCTACGGCTTATCTCAGAAGAAAGGTTAAGGAAAGGCAAACCTACGTTTCTAGCATTTGTAGACTTAGAGAACGCTTTTGACAATGTTGACTGGAATACTCTCTTTCAAATTCTGAAGGTGTCAGGGGTAAAATACAGGGAGCGAAAGGTTATTTACAATCTGTACAGAAACCAGATGGCAATTATAAGAGTCAAGGGACATGAAAGGGAAGCAGCCATTGGGAAGGGAGTGAGACAGGGTTGTAGCCTCTCTTCGGTGCTATTCAGTCTCTATATTGAGCAAGCAGTAAAAGAAACAAAAGAAAATTTCTGAGTAGTTATTAAAATCCAGGGAGAAGAAATAAAAACTTTGAGGTTCGCCGGTGAAATTGTAATTCTGTTAGAGACAGCAAAAGACTGGGAAGAGCAGTTGAACGGAATCGACAGTGTCTTGAAAAGAAGATATGAGATCAACATCAACAATAGCAAAACGAAGATAATGGAATGTAGTCGAATTAAGTTGGCTGATGCTGAGGGAATTAGATTAGGAAGTAGTAGTAAAGTAGTTTTGTTATTTGGGGATCAAAATAACTGATGACGGTCGAAGTACAGAGGATATAAAATGTAGACTGGCAATGGCAAGGAAAGCGTTTCTGAAAAAGAGACATTTGTTAAAATCGAGTATCGATTTAAGTGTCAGGAAGTTGTTTCTGAAAGTATTTGTATTGAGTGTAGCCATGTATGGAAGTGAAACATGCACGATAAATAGTTTAGACAAGAAGAGAATAGAAGCTTTCGAAATGTGGTGCTACAGAAGAATGCTGAAGATTAGATGGGGAGATCACATAACTAATGAGGAGATATGGAATAGAATTGGGGAGAAGAGGAGTTTGTGGCACAACTTGTCTAGAAGAAGGGATCGGTTGGTAAGACATGTTCTTAGGCATCAAGGGCTCACCAATTTAGTACTGGAAGGTAGCATGGAGGGAAAAAATCGTAGAGGGAGACCAGGAGATGAATACATTAAGCAGATTCAGAAGGATGTAGATTGCAGTAGGTACTGGGAGATGAAGAAGCTTGCACAGGATAGAGTAGCATGGAGATCTGCATCAAACCAGTCTCAGGACTGACGACGACAACAACAACAACATCCTCCCCACACTCATTGAACTGAATCTGTTCCTAAGTACGGAAATGCTGGTAATAAATTAGTAATTACTGTCACACAGAATGATATTTGTCCTCTCCGTAAAACATATCCTATAAATGCAGTTGCAATAACTAAGGAGAGAATAACAGTATCAGTTATTCAGGTGGGCATGTATACATAAGATCCAAAGTAAATTCCCCATCCTACATGCAAATAAATACAAATAATGAACACAGATGCCCCATTTGCATGTGTAATTCGAATAATTCAACTGTTATTTACGTCCTGGCAGATGTATACTACACTACTGAATGCTATTTCAATATTTGATGTGTAATGTATTGCTGAAACTAGTCCAGTTACGATTTGAATTACCAAACTTAATCCCAGTAGGGACCCAAAATTTCATTTAAATGAAATATTTGTTGGTGCAGGTAAATCAACTAAAGAGTGGTTAATAATTTTAATTAAAAGATGTCATAATTGTAAGGGTTTATTTATTAGTAAATTATCTTATTTTACGAATAGGCCACTGGTTAATATTAGTAATTTAAACTACTGCTAATAGTACTAAAAATAAAGAAATTATTATTATTATTATTGTAATAATGAATGTTGGCCTATTATATAATTTTTCCAAGGATATTGTTTTTTCTTCGTAGCTGAATGGATTATCAATATTTATAGTTTTGGCATAAATTTATGTCTAGAATAATTAATATTGATTAAAAAATAAATACTCATATTTTTATGGTGATAATTATAGCAATTGATTTAGGTTGAAATATTTCATTTGATGTAATTATTGTAATATAAACAAATAGAACTAATATACCACCAAGAAATGTTCAGAATAAAATATATGATAGTCAACAGCTTTCCATTATTGTTCCTATTATTAATCCAACTAAGAAAGTGTGAAGGACAATGAACAGTATTATTGATATTGAGTGTCTTAATATATTAAAATTAATCTGTATTACATTTGATTGTGATATAATTATTATCTTAATCATTTCAGGGGGTTAGTTTATTTAAAATTTTGTGGACCATTGATGGTAGCTTTCCATCTCTGAAGTTTTAAAAGCGGGAGCTAGACTTATTTCCGGTTTACAAGACCAGTGGTTTTTTAGCTATTAAAACTAATGTTTATATTCTCTATTTTTACTTCTTTGTTGGTATATTTTGCTGGTGTTTATGTTTTTTTCTTTTAAACATATGCATTTATTAATAGTTCTTCTGAAATTGTAGTATATTGTTCTTTCTTTATTTTCATTAATTATTGTTTTTCTTATTGAATTTGATTATGATTATTTCTTCCCTGTTATTTTTTAGTTTTTCTGTTTGTGAAGGTGCTTTGTGTCTTTCTATTTTGGTTTCAATAATTTTTTTAATTCCTTTGGTTTATCTTTATGTTAATGTATTTATTTATAACAATTTTTTTGATCCCTTTTTGTTTATTAAATGATTGTTGGTGGTTGGTTCATTCTTTAATGTTTCTGTCGAATTTTGTTTTCATGATTTGTGTATATTCATATACTGATTTAAATATAATTAGATATTATTTTTGTATTGATTATTTTTCTTTTAGTTTAATTTTGTCGAGTTTTTTAATTTTTCTTTAATAATTACTGCTAGAGGTTCAGTTTGTTTAAGTTCTTATCATTCCAATTTTTTGTTTTTTTGCTTTGATTTTAATAATTATTCTTTATTGTTCATTTGCTAGATTGAGTCTTCTTTCTTTTTATATTTTCTTTAGGCTAGATTAGTTCCTACTTTACTTTTGATTTTAGGTTGAGGTTATCAGCCTGAGTGTTTGCAGGCTGGTGTTTATTTAATTTTTTATACTTTGGTTGCTACATTACCTTTGTTGTTGGTTTTATTTAAGGTTTATGATTTTTCTAACACTTTATATTTCGCTTTAATGATTGATTTTGTTTCTTATTATTTTATATTTTATTTATTTAGAATTTGGCTTTTTTGTTACGATGCCAATGTTTTTGGTTCATTTATGACTTCCTAAGGCTCATGTAGAGGCTTCTGTTTCAGATAGAATAATTCTTGCTAGTGTTTTATTAAAGCTAGGTGGAATTTTTTGTGTTATAAAGGTTATTTCCTATTTGGGTTTAAGGTTTAATTATTTTTGATTATCTTTAGGTTTATCTAGTGGAATTATTGTTAGATTTATTTGTTTTCATCAGGTTGATTTGAAGTGTTTAATTGCATATTCTTCTGTTGCTTATATAAGAATGGTTATTGGTGGATTGATAACTATAAATTGAGGAGGTTGTATGGGTCACTTTCTTTAATGGTTGGTCATGGTTTATGTTCTTCTGGATTATTTTGTTTATCTAATATTATTTATCAATGTTTAGGTAGATGAAGACCATTAATTAACAAGGGTATAATTAATTTAATGCCTAGAATGGCTTTATGGTGGTTCCTTTTAAGATCATCAAATATGGCTGCTCCTCCATCATTGAATTTGGTAGGTGTACTTAGATTATCAAATAGAATTATGTCTTGATCTTCTTTTTAGATTTTATGCTTCAATCTTTTTTTTTTTTAGAGCTGTTTATACTTTGTATATATAGTCTTATTCTCAGCATTGAAATTATTATTATTTGATTGCCTTTAAATATTCTTTGTTTAAAGGGTGAGTATTTCTTTGTGTAAATTGCTTAAGTATTTTAATTTAAAATATTGTTTTGTGGAATCAAGCTAATATCAGACTACAACTTGAAATGATCATGGAAGTTCTGCTAGAAATGATTCAGGAATGGTGCATGGTAAATGTACTTCATATCGCACTCAAGAAGTCAATAATCTATATAATGTTAAAAACTGCAATCAAAGTCGTCTAATCAGAATTAATGATGACACACACACACAGAAGTTCATCCTATAAATAGCTCGAAGTACATGAGATGAGAAATAAAAGTATCATACCCACATAAATGCAAAATGCCCGAAAGTTTTGGCAATAATGAAGAAACTTGTTAGCATTGCACAATGAAGATTCGATCTGCCACTAAGATTGTTTTCAATTTATCATGAGGCGATACCAGGTGCGATAGTGGTTTGTGGTGCGAGTGTTTGGGCGTACAACTGAGGATAGTCACTGATGAATTGTTTATGCCATGGGTGTAGCATGCTGTTCCACTGCGTTGCTTGGGCACATTTGGCATGAATCACCTGGCGCCTTGTAGGCCGTAGCCATTTACTGGGTGAAAGAAAACTTGTCGCATAAAGTAAATGAACTACTTGGGACTCGTGAAGATAATGGTATTTCCATCAAAGAGATTATTATAGGTTTGTGGCAGTACAGACAGGGAGGTGCACATATCTGAATGGATAAACAAAGGTCTTGCATGGTTTTAAAGAGAATGTTATACTATTCGTCCCGCAGAACAGTCCCAAGTGCATGTAAAAATTATGGAGATGGATAATGATCACGCACTCTTCTCCGCAAAAGGCTCAATAACACTGAGATCTATGGACTGTGATGGCCAGGGAAGATGTGACGATTCATTCTCGTGCTCAAAAAACCAGTCCTGGCTGACGCAGGCAGTCCGAACAGTGGGCACGTCGCCTTTGAACACAAAATCCCTACTCTATAACAAACACTGTACCAAGGGATGGACCTGATCAGCCAAAATGGTTAAATAATCCTTGACAGTGATAGGACCGTGCACCACGATATGGCTGCCCATATCACGGCCGAACCCCCGTTCCGCTCCACTCTTGGGCCGTAAATCCAGCGAGGAGTTGAAAACAATGTGAAACAAGACATATCCGTTCACCCATTCCCCGTAGTCCATGTTCAATGTCTTCAGTACCACGCTTTCCTATTACGAGAATCTGCACCAGTAATGAATGGTTTCGAAATCCGAGCTCACACTAAAATTTCCTTCTTACAGTTCTCCCTTCATATTATCTGGTGCTGGCAGGATTCACGAGCGCCACTGACTCTTACAACTGTCGTCCTCTTATTTTTCGTCATAATCATATTCGTTGATCGTCTGTCACAATCAGTCAATGCACACCTTTGTTCACGTTGTGACGCAGCGGATGTTGTTTTTTCGCTTTTCCCGTATGCGGTATAAATCTCTGATACGGTGTCTCTTGAGACATCAAAAACTTCGGCTGTCTTGGTTCAGAAATCATCCGCCATACGAGCATCAGTAATTTGTACTCTCAGCTATACAGAACACTGTTCTGGCCGCGATGGACATTTGCAACGTTTTGAGGACATTGCACATCTGGCTTATCGAGGTCAAAATGGCTCTGAGCACTATGGGACTTAACATCTGAGGTCATCAGTCCCCTAGCACTTAGAACTACTTAAACCTAACTAACCTAAAGACACCACACACATCCATTCCCGAGGCAGTATTCGAACCTGCGACTGTAGCAGTCGCTCGGTTCCAGACTAAAGCGCCTAGAACCGCTAGGCCACACCGGCCTGCTTATCGTGGTCAAATACAACAGTGAGGACTGCAGGCATCTGTATTTATATTCAAGCACGCATTTCTCATGTTGTTTCCATATTTTTGTGCAACCCTCTACACAGGATCTAGGAAAAAGAACAACCCACCTGGAGCTGGGGAGGCATATGAGCCTGACTACGTCCCACTGGAATGTCTACTTTGTGAATTCTTGATAGCAGAGGAGAAAGTAGCTTTAGGGCACTCAAATGTATGAAGCATGCATAGTGAGTTAAAATGTGCGTGCCATTGAGGAGGAGAATGGCTCAATGCAAGAATAGGAATGGAGATAAAATGTTATTAGAACGTCGCTTGTTATCGTCACCAAAGCCAAGTTGTCTTCGGATCTGAAGGCCGAGTGTCAAGGAGAGACTAGCTCTTTCGTACCTCACCTGTGGTGAGATGGTACCATAGCTACTGATTTGCTTGAGATTACTAAAGAAGTCTGTTGTAGAAACTGTCATATCCTCCACATATTATAATAAAAATGACAAAACCCTTTCTTTAACCTTTTGTTTTTTTAGCTTCTTTCTCCCCGTCTCGTTTAGTCGGTGATTAGTTGTCTTTCATTATTGTTATTAATTTTTTCGGTAGTGTTATGTGTCGGGTTGTTGTAATAGTAGCTATAAAACTTCATAAGCCAAATCGTTTTGTTGGCTGACCATTTTCTACAGAATTATGCTCTCATAATGTGATCTGCAAGAGAATTACAGAAATTGATAGGAAAAATATTTTACAATCATTATATCATAACTCGATAAATTGTCTCGTAACAGCTTGTGGAACTATAAGATACGTTATGATTTAAAATGTTACAACACATTGTCCATAAGCTTTGCAAGCGTTACATGTAGCGTATACACCTTCAACTATCATGAATACCACTACAAACTGGCATGTCAAATGCAAAATTACAACGCACAAACGTAAACATAACTGTATTACGCCCATTACAAGTGTTCATGTTCAGCACGAGCTGGTGAGTGACAGAGAAGTGGCGTAAACACGACCACCACGGACGTCCACCAGGTGGCACTGTGACGGTTGACCGGGCAGTCATCTTATATTCAGCATAAAACATAGATACGTAAATCTATATAATTGTTAATACATTATTAAGGACCATTTTATTTACATTAAAATACAGTCCAAATTAGGGAAATATAGATATTTGGTATGTAATTAAAGCATATAACTTCGATAAATTTTGTAGGATAAAAATATTTATAACATATTTTAGGGAAATAAGAAATGATCATTGTATGTTAGGGGGCTGTACACAACAAAAAGGAAGTTATCTTCAAGGAAGAATATCAGTATAACAGTGTAGTATTACAGTGCAATCTGTGTCATGTTTGTAATCTACATCTGAATGCCTAAAGCTATCTACATCTACATCTATACTCCGCGAGCCACCTTACGGTGTGTGGCGGAGGGTACTTATTGTACCACTATCTGATCCCCCCTTCCCTGTTCCATTCACGAATTGTGCGTGGAAAGAACGACTGCTTGTAAGTCTCCGTATTTGCTCTAATTTCTCGGATCTTTTCGTTGTGATCATTACGCGAGATATATGTGGGCGGTAGTAATATGTTGCCCATCTCTTCCCGGAATGTGCTCTCTCGTAATTTCGATAATAAACCTCTCCGTATTGCGTAACGCCTTTCTTGAAGTGTCCGCCACTGGAGCTTGTTCAGCATCTCCGTAACGCTCTCGCGCTGACTAAATGTCCCTATGACGAATCGCGCTGCTTTTCGCTGGATCATGTCTATCTCTTCTATTAATCCAACCTGGTAAGGGTCCCATACTGATGAGCAATACTCAAGAATCGGACGAACAAGCGTTTTGTAAGCTACTTCTTTCGTCGATGAGTCACATTTTCTTAGAATTCTTCCTATGAATCTCAACCTGGCGCCTGCTTTTCCCACTATTTGTTTTATGTGATCATTCCACTTCAGATCGCTCCGGATAGTAACTCCTAAGTATTTTACGGTCGTTACCGCTTCCAATGATTTACCA
The DNA here is from genome assembly GCF_023864345.2 of Schistocerca serialis cubense. Lineage (NCBI taxonomy): Eukaryota > Metazoa > Arthropoda > Insecta > Orthoptera > Acrididae > Schistocerca > Schistocerca serialis. Next base: position 706,488,659 of record NC_064638.1, read on the forward strand.
CCTATGGCATAATCGTACTGGAATGGATTTCTGCCCCTATGTATGCGCATTATATTACATTTATCTACGTTTAGGGAAAGCTGCCAGCTGTCGCACCATGCATTAATCCTCTGCAGGTCCTCCTGGAGTACGTACGAGTCTTCTGATGTTGCTACTTTCTTGTAGACAACCGTGTCATCTGCAAATAGCCTCACGGAGCTACCGATGTTGTCAACTAAGTCATTTATGTATATTGTAAACAATAAAGGTCCTATCACGCTTCCCTGCGGTACTCCCGAAATTACCTCTACATCTGCAGATTTTGAACCGTTAAGAATGACATGTTGTGTTCTTTCTTCTAGGAAATCCTGAATCCAGTCACAAACCTGGTCCGATATTCCGTAGGCTCGTATTTTTTTCACTAAACGTAAGTGCGGAACCGTATCAAATGCCTTCCTGAAGTCCAGGAATACGGCATCAATCTGCTCGCCAGTGTCTACGGCACTGTGAATTTCTTGGGCAAATAGGGCGAGCTGAGTTTCACATGATCTCTGTTTGCGGAATCCATGTTGGTTATGATGAAGGAGATTTGTATTATCTAAGAACGTCATAATACGAGAACACAAAACATGTTCCATTATTCTACAACAGATTGACGTAAGCGAAATAGGCCTATAATTATTCGCATCTGATTTATGACCCTTCTTGAAAATGGGAACGACCTGCGCTTTCTTCCAGTCGCTAGGTACTTTACGTTCTTCCAGCGATCTACGATAAATTGCTGATAGAAAGGGGGCAAGTTCTTTAGCATAATCACTGTAGAATCTTAAGGGTATCTCGTCTGGTCCGGATGCTTTTCCGCTACTAAGTGATAGCAGTTGTTTTTCAATTCCGATATCGTTTATTTCAATATTTTCCATTTTGGCGTCCGTGCGACGGCTGAAGTCAGGGACCGTGTTACGATTTTCCGCAGTGAAACAGTTTCGGAACACTGAATTCAGTATTTCTGCCTTTCTTCGGTCGTCCTCTGTTTCGGTGCCATCGTGGTCAACGAGTGACTGAATAGGGGATTTAGATCCGCTTACCGATTTTACATATGACCAAAACTTTTTAGGGTTCTTGTTTAGATTGTTTGCCAATGTTTTATGTTCGAATTCGTTGAATGCTTCTCTCATTGCTCTCTTTACGCTCTTTTTCGCTTCGTTCAGCTTTTCCTTATCAGCTATGATTCGACTACTCTTAAACCTATGATGAAGCTTTCTTTGTTTCCGTAGTACCTTTCGTACATGATTGTTATACCACGGTGGATCTTTCCCCTCGCTTTGGACCTTAGTCGGTACGAACTTATCTAAGGCGTACTGGACGATGTTTCTGAATTTTTTCCATTTATGTTCCACATCCTCTTCCTCAGAAATGAACGTTTGATGGTGGTCACTCAGATATTCTGCGATTTGTGCCCTATCACTCTTGTTAAGCAAATATATTTTCCTTCCTTTCTTGGCATTTCTTATTACACTTGTAGTCATTGATGCAACCACTGACTTATGATCACTGATACCCTCTTCTACATTCACGGAGTCGAAAAGTTCCGGTCTATTTGTTGCTATGAGGTCTAAAACGTTAGCTTCACGAGTTGGTTCTCTAACTATCTGCTCGAAGTAATTCTCGGACAAGGCAGTCAGGATAATGTCACAAGAGTCTCTGTCCCTGGCTCCAGTTCTGATTGTGTGACTATCCCATTCTATACCTGGTAGATTGAAGTCTCCCCCTATTACAATAGTATGATCACGAAACTTCTTCACGACGTTCTGCAGGTTCTCTCTGAGGCGCTCAACTACTACGGTTGCTGATGCAGGTGGTCTATAGAAGCATCCGACTATCATATCTGACCCACCTTTGATACTTAACTTAACCCAGATTATTTCACATTCGCATTCGCTAATAACTTCACTGGATATTATTGAATTCTTTACTGCTATAAATACTCCTCCACCATTGGCGTTTATCCTATCCTTGCGGTATATATTCCATTCTGTGTCTAGGATTTCGTTACTGTTCACTTCCGGTTTTAACCAACTTTCCGTTCCTAATACTATATGCGCACTATTTCCTTCAATAAGAGATACTAATTCAGGAACCTTGCCCTGGATACTCCTGCAGTTTACCAATATTACGTTAACTTTTCCTGTTTTTGGTCTCCGAGGACGGACATTCTTTATAAACGATGATAATGTCCTCTCTGGTAAGCCGTCAGGTATTTTATCGTTTCGCCCAAGGGGGGGTCCCTCTAACCTAAAAAACCCCCGTGTGCACGCCACACGTACTCTGCTACCCTAGTAGCTGCTTCCGGTGTGTAGTGCACGCCTGACCTGTCTAGGGGGGCCCTACAGTTCTCCACCCAATAACGGAGGTCGATGAATTTGCAACCATTATAGTCGCAGAGTCGTCTGAGCCTCTGGTTTAGACCCTCCACACGGCTCCAAACCAGAGGACCGCGATCGACTCTGGGCACTATGCTGCAGATATTAAGCTCAGCTTGCACTCCGCGTGCGATGCTGGTTGTCTTCACCAATCAGCCAGCCGCCGGAAGGAACCAAGGATGGCCTCAGAACCCAAGCGGCAGGCGTCATTCGTTCCGACATGTGCTACTATCTGCAGCCGGTCACACCCAGTGCGTTCAATAGCTGCCGGAAGGGCCTCCTCCACATTACGGACGAGACCCCCCGGCAAGCACACCGAGTGCACACTGGCATTCTTCCCCGACCTACCCGCTATTTTCCTGAGGGGCTCCATAACCCGCCTAACGTTGGAGCTCCCTATAACTAATAGGCCCGCCCTCTGTGACTGTCGGGACCTTGCCGGAGAATCGGCCACTGGCCCAACAGGCGAGGCACCCTGTGGTGGCTCGGAAACGATGTCATCACCACTAGGAAGCACCCCGAACCTGTTGGAAAGGGGTAAGGCAGCTGCCACGCGGCCAGATCCCACCTTCGCCTTTCGGCCAGGCACGCGCGAGCCCACCACTGTCCGCCATTCACCCTGGAGTGATGGCTGACCGGTAAGATGCTCACTGCCGGAAGACGCAGCGACATCAGGGGTTCCATGTGATTCCAAGGCCACCGAAGTAGGCATAGGTCTCACCACAGTTGCCCCAACGCCACTACGAGCCGACGCCTGCGCCTCGAGCTCGATGAGCCTAACAGACAAAGCCTCCACCTGCCCCCGAAGAGTGGCCAATTCTCCTTGCGTCCGCTCACAACAACCACAGTCCCTACACATGACTATGTTTACCCTACTCTATAAGGTGACAAATTCCCAAGATAATCTTCTGATGAGCTACTCTGATAATCAAGAAACACTCACTGAAATACGAGACGCGAAAACTACGCTAGGTTTTCCCAGAAAAACTATTTAAAAGCTAAGCGCAGCAAATAAGTACAAAAACGCTATGTTCCGATTTTCCCATCATAATGGTTAGACAATGCACCTCTTTTTTTTTTTTAAAAAAAAAAGAAGACTAAGTAGTACGTCGAAATACAGAACGAATTTTAAGAACAATGCATGCTTAAAAAGAAAAAGATTACACTGTCGTTTATTACAGACTTTTCATGACTGTTAAATACATTTAATACATACAACTTCACAACCCAAAACTACTATACTATATTTTTGCAAAAGAATATAGGATAAGTACAAATGTTAGATGTCCAGCGACATAAAACACTCCTATCTTCATTTACTTCTTCTATACATGATAAGTCATCATGTACAAAGAAGGGTACTAATGATGTATGGAGAACATTTGCGTTTATCAGGTTAAAATGAATTTCTCGTTGTATATGCATACGCCGCTCAACGTCTAGGTGAACTTATCGGATTACAACTATTAAAAGCACATCCATGTATCACACGTAAAACATCGAGAGAATGTATTAACGACTGCCTGGAGCATTTCATAGGTGTCAGGTCTCTGCCATTAGGCATACCATCCAGCCAGATCTCTTCTGACCCCATACGTCAAAGCAAATCTTATGCAAACAGATATCGACGACGAGGGCCACTCAGTAACAAATTCAGCACATGAATGCTAGATGAACGAATACATACAACACCTCTGCACTGAATGTAGACAATCAGCGGACGAGAACATACAATGTGCAACACTGTAAGTCGCCACAAAGAAACCGACTCGTCACCCAACGCATCGGTGAAAAAGACGGCCACCCAGCAACAAATCTCGTAGGTAAAAAATACACAGCATCTCTGCAGTGCAAATAAGAAAACAGCGGATGTTACACGCAATAACTTTTTTTATTTTCTTATAATTTTGATTAAACATATTTTCCGAAAATACGGTTAAGCAACATTACAATAAAATTAAAAAAAAATGCAACTATTGCAGACAGTGTGAAGGTGGAAATCTAGCAGAAATGGATCCATCACAATAAAGACATATTAAACAAATATAGCAGTGATCTGTATGTTATTACGTAATGCCTCTAAGAAATGTCTTCAACACTATGGGTCCATTGAATCGTAGATTTAAAACGACACTGTCGTGGAATAAATTATGGATTTCTTATACGATATTTAAGATAATAGACATTTAAAAGTGTAAAACACATAAATTTAGATTTAAGCAATTTATGGCTACTTCTTTCAAAACATTTATCGTCAAAGAACAGGCGAAACCATAAGATTGCCATAATTCAGGCAACCAAGTATGTATGTATTTTATCTGCCAGATCCTTGATCTTCAAACGTTAACGTAAATTAAACGCAGTGCAACGGTTCGAATGTATCTCCGCTGTTTAGTACATATTTCAGCGGACGTCCAAGTTAATCTAATGGATCTACATCTACATCCATACTCCGCAAGCCACCTGACGGTGTGTGGCGGAGGGTACCCTGAGTACCTCCATAGGTTCTACCTTCTGTTCCAGTCTCGTATTGTTCGTAGAAAGAAGGATTGTCAGTATGCTTCTGTGTGGGCTCTAATCTCTCTGATTTTATCCTCCTGGTCTCTTCGCGAGATATACGTAGGAGGGAGCTATATACTGCTTGACTCCTCGGTGAAGGTATGTTCTCGTAACTTTATCAAAAGCCCGTACCGAGCTACTGAGCGTCTCTCCTGAAGAGTCTTCCACTTGAGTTTATCTATCATCTCCGTAACGCTTTCGCGATTACTAAATGATCCTGTAACGAAGGGCGCTCCTCTCCGTTGGATCTTCTCTATCTCTTCTATCAACCCTAGCGGGTACGGATCCCACACTGCTGAGTAGTATTCAAGGAGTGGGCGAACAAGCGTACTGTAACTTACTTCCTTTGTTTTCGGATTGCATTTCCTTAGGATTTTTCCAATTAATCTCAGTCTGGGATCTGCTTTACCGATGATCAACTTTATATGATCATTCCATTTCAAATCACTCCTAATGCCTACTCCCAGATAATTTATGGAATTAACTGCTTCCACTTGCTGACATTCTATTTTGTAGCTAAATGATAAGGGATCTATCTTTCTATGTATTCGCAGCACATTACACTAGTCTACATTGAGATTGAATTGCCATTCCCTCCACCATGCGTCAATTCGCTGCAGATCCTCCTGCATTTCAGTACAATTTTCCATTGTTACAACCTCTCGATACACCACAGCATCATCTGCAAAAAGCCTCAGTGAACTTCTGATGTCATCCACAAGGTCATTTATGTATATTGTGAATAGCAACGGTGCTATGACACTCCCCTGCGGCACACCTGAAATCACTCTTACTTCGGATGACTTCTCTCTATTGAGAATGACATACTGCGTTCTGTAGTCTAGGAACTCTTCAATCCAATCACACAATTGGTCTGATAGTCCATATGCTCTTACTTTGTTCATTAAACGACTGTGGGGAACCGTATCGAACGCCTTGCGGAAGTCAAGAAACACGGCATCTACCTGTGAACCCGTGTCTATGGCCCTCTGAGTCTCGTGGACGAATAGCGCGAGCTGGGTTTCACACTACCGTCTTTTTCGAAACTCATGCTGATTCCTACAGAGTAGATCTCTAGTCTCCAGAAATGTCACTATACTCGAACATAATACGTGTTCCAAAATTCTACAACTGATCGACGTTAGAGATATAGGTCTATGGTTCTGCACATCTGTTCGACGTCCCTTCTTGAAAACGGGAATGACCTGTGCCCTTTTCCAATCCTTTGGAACGCTACGCTCTTCTAGGGACCTACGGTACACCATTGCAAGAAGGGGGGCAACTTCCTTCTCGTACTCTGTGTAAAATCAAACTGGTATCCCATCAGGTCCAGCGGCCTTTCCTCTTTTGAGCGATTTTAATTGTTTATCCCTCTGTCGTCTGTTTCGATATCTACCATTTTGTCGTCCGTGCGACAATCTAGAGAAGGAACTACAGTACAGTCTTCCTCTGTGAAACAGCTTTGGAAAAAGACATTTAGTATTTCGGCCTTTCGTCTGTCATCCTCTGTTTCAGTACCATTTTGGTCACAGAGTGTCTGGACACTTTGTTTTGATCCACGTACCGCTTTGACATAAGAGCAAAATTTCTTAGGATTTTTTGCCAAGTCAGTACATAGAACTTTACTTTCGAATTCATTGAACGCCTCTCGCATAGCCCTCCTCACACAACATTTCGCTTCGCGTAATTTTTGTTTGTCTGCAAGGCTTTGGCTATGTTTATGTTTGCTGTGAAGTTCCCTTTGCTTCCGCAGCAGTTTTCTAACTCGGTTGTTGTACCACGGTGGCTCTTTTGCATCTATTACGATCTTGCTTGGCACGTATTCATCTAGCGCATATTGTACGATGGTTTTGAACTTTGTCCACTGATCCTCAACACTATCTGTACTTGAGACAAAACTTTTATGTTGAGCCGTCAGGTACTCTGTAATTTGCTTTTTGTCCCTTTTGCTAAACAGAAAAATCTTCCTACCTTTTTCACTATTTCTATTTACGGCTGAAATCATCGATGCAGTAACCGCTTTATGACCGCTGATTCCCTGTTCTGCGTTAACTGTTTCAAATAGTTCGGGTCTGTTTGTCACTAGAAGGTCTAATATGTCATCGCCACGAGTCGGTTCTCTGTTTAACTGCTCAAGGTAGTTTACAGATAAAGTACTTAAAAAAATTTCGCTGGATTCTTTGTCCCTGCTACCCGTTATGAACGTTTGAGTCTCCCAGTCTATATCCGGCAAATTAAAATCTCCACCCAGAACTATAACATGGTCGGGAAATCTACTCGAAATATTTTCCAAATTATCCTTCAGGTGCTCAGCCACAACAGTTGCTGAGCGAGGGGGCCTATAGAGACATCCAATTACCATGTCTGAGCCTGCTTTACCGTGACCTTCACCCAAATTATTTCACATTTCGGATCTCCGTCAATTTCCTTCGATACTATTGCAATTCTTATCGCTATAAACACGCCTCCCCCTTCACTGTCCAGCCTGTCTCTGCGGTATACATTCCAATCTGAGTTTAGGATTTCATTACTGTTTACGTCTGGTTTCAGCCAACTTTCTGTTCCTAGTACTATATGGGCGTTGTGACCGTTTATTAATAAGAGCAGTTCTGGGACCTTTCTATAGACGCTCCTGCAGTTTACTATTAGCACATTAATATTGCTATTCCCTGTTGCATTTTCCCTACTCCTACCTTGCCGCGTCTCAGGAGGCGTCTTGTCGGGCCTAGGGAGGGAATTATCTAACCTAAAAAACTCACATGTGCACTCCACACGTACTCCGCTACCCTTGTAGCCGCTTCCGGCGTGTAGTGCACGCCTGACCTATTCCAGGGGACCCTACATTTCTCCACCCGATAGCGGAGGTCGAGAAATTTGCACCCCAGATCTCCGCAGAATTGTCTGAGCCTCTGGTTTAAACCTTCCACTCGGTTCCAAACCAGAGGACCGCGATAGGTTCTGGGAACGATACTACAAATAATTAGCTCTGATTCCACCCCGCGAGCGAGACTTTACGCCTTCACAAATTCCGCCAACCGCCTTTATGAACAGAGGATGACCTCTGAACCCAAACGGCAGGAGTCATTGGTGCCGACATGAGCAACAATTTGCAGTCGGGTGCACCCAGGGCCTCCTCCACATCTCGGATGAGACCCCCGGCAAGCAGACAGAGTGAACACTGGCCTTCTCCCCCGACCTTTCCGCTATTTCCCTAAGGGGCTCCATCACTCGCCTAACGTTGGAGCTCCCAATAACTAATAAACCCCACCCCCAGTGTGCCTGCTCGGACCTTGCTGAAGGAGCGGCCACATGTCCACTCACAGGCAGAGCAGGCGATGCCACACGGCCAGCCTCCACATTGACCCTCCGCCTCGTGCGCCGCGAACGCCGCTGAACCCGCCACTCTCCTTGGGGAGAGGGTGGCCAAACCGCGCCCGGTACCCGCGAAGATGTCTCGACAGCAGGGACCGTGGGTGAAGCATGTAACACCTGGGGTGTACCATGCGACGCACCAGACACCCCACTGCCGCTACACTCCGAGGCAGCAGCCTGAAGACGGCCGACCGCGGCCATCAACACGTTCAGCTGTTCGCGAACATTGGCCAGCTCCTCCTGCATCCGTACACAGCAGTCACACATCCTATCCATCCTAAGAAATCAATTTACTGTAGAGAGTTAATCAACTTTTAACTAGACTGCTAATTCACTAAAGGCGGCAGATTGTTGACTAAACTGTGGTTGCTAGACACTTCTTGTAGAAAACAATGAAAATAGCACTACCTGTCTCTGGACTGTATTGAAAACAAACACTAACGCTAGTGGCACTATGGCTTCCTCTTGTAGGATCTACCGAACTTTACTAATTTTTACAACTTAGATTATTGTATCCAGAAAGAGATTTTCACTCTGTAGTGGAGTGTGCGCTGATGTGAAACTTCCTGGCAGATTAAAACTGTGTGCCGGGACCGAGACTCGAACTCGGGACCTTTGCCTTTCGCGGGCAAGTGCTCTACAGTCTGGAAGGTAGGAGACGAGGTACTGGCGGAAGTAAAGCTGTGAGGACGGGGCATGAGTGGCGCTTGGGTAGCTCAGTTCCTAGAGCACTTGTCCGCGAAAGGCAAAGGTCCCGAGTTCGAGTCTCGGTCTGGCACACAGTTTTAATCTGCCAGGAAGTTTCATAGGTTATTGTAGGTTGTATGCTTGCATGCCTCCTCGAAATCTATTGCACAATTCAAAGGAGCCACAAATGTGAAAGAAGCTAACCATGTAAGCCATCGATGATGGAAAAACACGGTTTGGCGAAATAAGATCATCGTTAATTAATGACTGTTTAGTTTTATTAGTGTGTGAAATATAACACGTTATGTTATTGGTACAAGATGGTGAATGTACCGATATGAACTGACTAATGATGTGTTGTTATTGATTGAGCTTTACCATCAGATGAAGGGATATCCGGGTGGATCTTGTTTCGCGCTGCCGTATGGGCCGTGTTCTTTTCAGTTTTTACGCCAGTCACGTTGGCGTTGGTTGCAAGACCTGTGAGAAGCAGCGCCAGTGCAGCGCAGGACTGCGCGGACAGGCCGGAAACAAGCTGCGACGCGCCCTTATAAAGAGAGACTCTGTTGCCGGCCCGGAAGACTTACGGTCTCGGCGCACCGACTGTCCGTGGGCTACTCTGGGGTAAGACTCATGAGGTACGGGCGCCGGGGCCTGCAAGAAGTCTGGAATTCCATTATTACCGTCGTTCCTATTTCCCGAAACCTTTACAGGGGACATTTATCTGGATTTGGCCAATGGAGCGTAACGGTCTCGCTGCGCCGGCTCTATCGACTGGAAGAGGGCGACCTGCGAAGAAGTCGGCGGGCGGGGTAGTACCAGCAGGGGCAAGAGCAAGGTTAGTGGACGGTTGAGGGGGGGGGGGGGGGGCAGAGACGGGGAAGCTGGGTCGCCATGTGATGGGGCTACGGGGAGCGGCGAAGCCACCTGGCTACTGGCTGGTGGGAGGGACGAGGAAGTTCTCAGCCGTTACCGACTGCTAAATGTTTTCTCTCTGACGTTGTAATTCAACATAGGGCACGTGGCATAGTGGTAACCTGACAGAAACTTTGTGAAGGTGGATTCCGTATTACACTCCCGGGAAGTATTTGACACGCCGAGGCATAAGTAATAGTCCTCAGATATGTGAGTGGCCCCGAAAACTTTTTAAGTATTAGAACTCAGTGTCTTGTTCTGAAGAGATAGCGATAATCGGAGGAAAACGTATCATCCGCAATGTCCTAGAGAAAGGTGATAAAACCGTTCTTGTTATCTACAAACGTAAACAATCTGACGGATGGTGTGGTGTCTACTGATGACGTGCTATAATTGGAAGTGTCGTCGTTGAATAAATGTAGGAGGAAACACGACGACTTGGACAGAATTTTTGTTTTGTGTGATGAAAGACAGCTTGCTCTAAATTTGGAAAAACGTTAATGCAGATGCAGATGAACAGGACAAACAAGCATCGTATTGAACCAGTCCGCTATCGATATTTAAAGACACCGAGACCGCGTCTCTTGGAATTGCTTGGCCAGTATCCCGCTAGGCGGTAACGGGTTGAGCGATGGGGCTTTAAAAGGGCTACAAGCGGATCGACTCATGGTCTTCTCACATTCAACGAATGCGATAGCAGTTGAGCATTGTGAGACAGCGGGGAACCTGAGACTCCCTGGCAGATTGAAACTGTGTGCCGGACCGAGACTCGAACTTTGCCTTTCGCTGGCAAGTGCTCTACCATCTCTACCAAGTTCTCTATCCAAACATGACTCACGCCCCTTCCTCACAGCTTTACTTCTGCCAGTACCTCGTCTCTTAACTTCCAAACTTTACAGAAGCCCCGGGGCTGTGGCTAAGCCATGTCTCCGCAATATCCTTTCTTTCAGGAGTGCTAGTTCTGCCAGGTTCGCAGGAGAGCTTCTGTAAAGTTTGGAAGGTAGGAGACGAGGTACTGGCAGAAGTAAAGCTATGAGGACGGGGTAGAGCACTTGCCCGCGAAAGGCAAAGGTCCCGAGTTCTAATCTCGATCCGGCACACAGTTTTAATCTGCCAGAAAGTTTCATATCAGCGCATACTCCACTGCAGAGTGAAAATCTCATTTCAGCGGGGAACCTGTGCGCATGTGCAGGTAATGCCGCTGGTTTCGCACATGTTGCTTTGACCGGAATGTCGGCGCCAACGTTTATTCTAGGTTTTCACAGGGTCACCTGCAAGTGGAGTAGAGTTCTAGTTATGTTTGGAGTTTAAAATGAGAATTGACATGAAAGTGTTATGCATGCTGGCCCAGCTACTTCTACGTCGAGATTGCAAGTTGTGTATTCACCGTTGAATGTGTTGTTTTATGTAAAGGTCAACAGGCGCAATAAGTGCGACTTGTGTCGTTTGGCGATTTGGCTCGATTTCACCGTATTGCTTGTCGACTTTCATCACAGCAAAAGAAAGAGAACGTAAACGAATAAAAGTAAGCTCTATAGTTTAGCACTGAAATATTTTTGTCAATTTTGGCATTAATGTACGCCACCGATGAATCTTGTATTTAAGAGCACTATCTTCGAGACTGTATTTGATATTTACACTGTGTGGTAAGAAGGTTCTCCGATCTTTCAGTATTTTTGGCTAAGTGCCATTAATTTTCGTGTGCTCAGGTTGATGCTTATTGGAGCATTGTTTTTAAAAACTATATGTGACACTTTTACTCTCGCTAAGTATTTTGTTAATTGTTTAAAAGCAAATATGATTTTACAGCTCCGCTCTTGGTTTGGATAAGTGATCATGGAGGGAGAGATTTTGGTTAGTTTTGATTCATGTCATGCAAGCTGTTTTTGAAATCTTGTTGTGTGAATATTGTTCTAATCTTTTAATGACCTGATACTTTGTCCAACTATTGGTAAAACTTTGTCGTATAAGCCATAGTGAAGAGCAGAATTTTACTCAATGAGGCTCTTAACTTAAGATCTGGTTTAGCTCCGTTACTTGGTTTTCAGATCACAATAGTAAATTGTTCCTCCTCGTTTTAGGGTGTAGAGAATATAGGCGGTTATTTCATTTTAAAATATGTCTTCTAATTTCTTCTTACGTTTGTTTTAGATCACGAACAGTGTGAGCCCCACGGTATCATAATTAATCTGTTTTTGAAGGCCGGAGCTGACGGTTTCTAATTAAGCTGTTGTGAGGTGTAGTACTCCGCAAATCGATTGTATTTAAGTTAACGTTTACACAGTAAGTCTTAAGGAAAAACTGTTGTTTCCGTTCGTGGCTTTAGTTTTGTTTTCCAAATTTTTAACATAACCGTTTTTTCCAGTAACTGACATAATAAAATTACGTTGAAACTGCATCTGTCGGAATGTGAATTTTGGTTCATTCCGCTACTGAACGACGCGTTTTATCTTGTAATTTTGAAATGGTTCATTTATGTTCGAATACATTATTTGTAGAGTGCTGCTTGTCACAGTGAGAGTGGTTAAATATCTAGCCGTAAATCTGTTACGCGATGTGGATCGAGCATGCAGGACTCGTTATGGGGAAGGTGAATGATGCACTTTATTGAAAGAATTGTAGAACAGTTTATTAATCTACAAAGGAGTCCACGCTTGTGTGACGCATTCTTGAGCTTTGCTCGAATGTTTGGAACCCCCAACAGGTCGGACTAAAGGTAGACATCCAAGCAGTTCAAAGTAGTGTTGCTATATTAGCTACAGAGAGCTACGATCAGCACGCGAGTACTGCGGAAATGCTATGTCTATCTATTCAAACTAAATTCGCTGGAGGGAAAGAGACCTTCCGCGAAACTCTATTGAGAAAGTTTAGAGAACCGGCATTTCCGAGATAGTACAGGACGATTCTAATGCTATTGACGTGCATATTGTGTAAGACAAGATGAGACAAATAAGTGCTCGTGAGGAAGAATTTCCATAATTCCATTTGCTGCAGGAACATTCCATACCCTGTATAGTGGCTGGCGGAGTAAGTAAGTAAATACAGATGCATATGTGTGTACGGTGGCAGTATATGTTTAGACGTTTAACAACATATCCGTGAAGACTGATGTGTAAAGGCAATCTTACTCAGAACCTAGAGACTGTAGATGCCATAGTTATGTTCAGAGGGACAAATTTATGTTGATTCTTATGTATATGCGAAAGATGCCTTATAGCATTATCAGACAGCATGAGCTTAACACTGTTATAGTGCAATTAAACATCTTAGAGGTTTACATTTGTAGAGTAGGGGCAACGTATGTGTGACGTCTTTTCCAAATGGTGAAACGTTAGTTTGCAGCTATGTTCTTTTTTTTTTTTTTTTTTTTTACCCCAACTAGTCGTGAAATTGAAACCACAGTCTATCGCGTCTCGCCACTTTTCAGTTATGGTTGAGGGTATACGTCGTTACAAGCCGTCGTTCTTCTGCAAAATGTTCAAATGTGTGTGAAATCTTATTGGACTTAACTGCTGAGGTCATCAGTCCCTAAACTTACATACTACTTAACCTAAATTATCCTAAGGACAAACACACACGCCCATGCCCGAGGGAGGGCTCGAACCTCCGCCGGGACCAGCCGCACAGTCCATGACTGCAGCGCCATAGACCGCTCGGCTAATCCCGCGCGGCCGTTCTTCTGCCAAAATCGTAAAAATATTTCATAGCCGCAGGGATACCCTTCCCCCCCCCCTCCCCCCCCCCCACCCACACACACACACACACACAAACCAGTAAGTATCTTGTGGCAACCCTTAGTTATCAGAGCCCAATGTGAGCAATTAAAGATACTTAGAAAATAGTGTCTCCCGCCAAGTGTGAGGGTTTCGCCTGATTTCACACAGTCCACATCAGGTATATGCGTTGCGGATGCAACGAAGATGGTCCTTCAGCATTTTAGATGGGAAGTGTTTGATCACCCACAGTATAGCCCAGACTTGCCTCTCCGATTTTCATCTCTTCGCTCACAAGAACCGCTAGCTGAAAGACAGCATTTTGGCACAGACGACGAGCTGCGGACCATCTTAGAAAATTGGTGGAAAGCAAAGGCGACTGTCTTCTATGACGAGGCTATTGGAAAGTTGGTACCACGCTACGACGAATGTCTAAGTTGAGCGATGACTACGTAGAGAAATAGCTGGAAGGTGCACATAAATGTTGCAAATAAACGTTTATGATTTACACTGTGGTTTTCATTTCGCAACAGATCGGAGGCCCTCGTATTTGATGAAGTTTCGCACACGTTATATAACTGAATTCCTCTATTAAAATTCTTGCTGATGCCATAGAAACAAATATAAATTTCCAGCGACAAAGAAAAGTCAGCGCTATAATTCGGCAGCTATAAATTACTTACGTACATCAGAAAATTTGCCACATTTTCCACTGTAACTTAACGTGTTTACTCGTCCTGTATATATTCTGGCTGCACTGCCTTTACTGCCTCGCCCTGTGGACGTAAAAACGAACCTGTTTTTCTCCCGCAGGTAAAAATATTGTGAAACACCCAAAGTGAGCCTACACTGTAGAAAAATAGTGACTTCCGTCTGTACAAGCACGTAAGGACTTCCTGCATTCGGTTTAAATTTTTTTCTTCCTCAAAATTCTTAAACCGTATATGTTAAAAATCAGAGGAATGCTTAAGGCATTATTTTACGAATTAACGAAAATTAAGAATAACAGTTAACTGAAACTGTATCCTGAAGTGGTTAAAAGTCCTGCGAACCGAACTATGAGTCCAAACGGTTATAATTGTGACTTAGAATTTTAACACGAATTTTGGCACTATGGTTAGTCCTTTCGATCATAGTGTTCACAGAGGTACATGCAGGTACAAGTGACTGATCGAAAAGTAACCGCATTTCTCTACACAAGTAAGGACACGGAACGTGAAAAATTCTGGTTTCTGTATAAATAATGCGAAATAATTGCCCTACTCGTCATCTAGTAGCAAACTGATGTAGACCCATAGAGCGAAGGAATGTGGCTGGTATTAAGATAGCTTCGGGAATATATACACAGAAAACTAGGCGAATATTATTTACATCACTTTGTTGTTGAACTGTGCAACATTATATGACTTTTCTTGAGACCAAATAAAACCTGTGTGAGAGTGAACGTGTACTGCAAAATCCAGTTTTGCAAAACTTAGCTCGCTCTTTCACGTGACACTCGGAAGGCCATAGACAATAGGGGCAAAACTGATACCGTGCTTTTTTAGGAAACATATCGACGCAGATGCTTAGGAAACAATGTATATGGTATCAACGTTTGAATTAAAAACAGTCTTGGTTTCGACTTATTCTTTTATTAGCAACGCGTTTCCCCTACGTGGGACATCTTCACTTCATCTCAAAAATTCCCTTTTACGACCTACTAGAACAAATTAAACGGCTCTGTGCTAGACTGATGCACGTTTCTAATGAAAAGTCTTCCACTGAGCCCCTATTTTAGTATGTAGTAAAAAGGAAATTCCAAGATACTCTGAAGATGTCCCTCGAAGGCGAAACACGATATTAATAAAAGAATAAGTTATAACCAAGACTGTTACAAATTCAAATATTCTACATACGGTTACTGTGCCAGACAGCCTAATGGTGTGGAAGAAGTATTAAACTCGTAGATTTGCTTTTTTTGGTACACACTGTTTCCTTGAACTAGTATCAACTCATCATTTCCACATGCTATCATCTTTATTATGTAAGAGATTTATTATCATTCATTCCTTCTTGATTGCTCCAGAATGCTGGTACAAAATATACGGCCATAATTTGCCCTGTATGCCATTAGAAAGTTTTCGTTTATTCATCTCTTACTAACGCTCTGTTATTGATACGGTAATTTTAAGATTGTTCTGACCCTAATGGCAATAATTTCATAACACCCCCTCTCCCCACCATACATACACAAGAAAGACTTTTCTCTGCTATACCACAAGTGTTTAACTACAACTATTGCATTTCTGAGTAGCTTTTTATGGAAAGGAAAACGAGCAATCGTATTATTTTGAAAATTAATACTAGCACAGAGCCGGGCTATGTGCTTTAAATATTTTAAAGTTAAAGCCGATTACGGCAAACACGATGAACAGGCTGACTCTCAAAAATAATTCGCTTAACGGGATGTGTTTGCTGTTTTGTGGCGAGTGCACCATAGCCACGTTTTGGGGTGTGCGATGGGAAGGTTGGTGGGGGAAGGTGTTTGGGAGGTCACTGCTGCGATTGACACTGGTCCATTATTATTTATCGGGGCGACATAATTTGTCATACCGGGGTCGGATAATGCCGGAGCAAGCCCTATTCAGGTTTTAAGCGATTACGGCCGACCGCCGGTGATCGCACGCCGCCAATAGCCGATAGGCCCGCAGGGGACAATGCAGGGCCCGCCACCACAAAGGGCGCCCGCGAACACGGCCTGGCGCCGCGGCCGGGGCGCGTTCTTAGTTATGCGCGTCTGCAAACGGTGCGCGTTGTTCTGTTCGTTGCACTTAGTCCACAGAGTATACACTATCACTGAAAACCACTATTCCATCAATAAGTCTTGTTTATTGTGATTTACAATTTTTGTTTGAATCCACACACAGGTAACCAGTTTTTCCAATAGAGGACAGGTTTAGCGCTACACCTGGTACCACTAAGCGTCAGAAATTTACACTGTAGTATACTAATGTAATATATAAGATAGTGTACATGCGCCTTACATAATTTAGTACAATATGTAGGGTGTAATGGGAATAAGTGCGGACATTTCTTATGGTGACTGAGGACGGTGAATTGAACATCATTACATCTTAAACGAGGATAATGGAATGTAGTCGAGTTAACTCGGGTGATCCTGAGGCAATTACATTAGGAAATGAGACACTTAAATTAGTAAATGAGTTTTGCTATTCGGGGAGCAAAATAACTAATGATGGTCGAAGTAGAGAGGATATAAAATGTAGACTGGCAATGGAAAGGAATGCGTTTCTGAAGAAGTGAAATTTGTTAATATCGAGTATAGATTTAAATATCAGGAAGTCATTTCTGAAAGTATTTGTATAGCGTGTAGCCAGGTATGGAAGTGAAATATGGACGATAAATAGTTTGGACAAGAAGAGAATAGACGCTTTCGAAATGTGGTGCTACAGAAGAATGCTGAAGATTACATGGGTAGATCACATAACTAATGAGGAGGCATTGAACTGAAATGGGGAGAAGAGAAATTTGTGGCACAACTTCATTAGAAGAAGGGATCGGCATGTTCTGAGGCATCAAGGGATCACCAATTTAGTATTGGAGGGCAGCGTGGAGGGTAAAAATCGTAGACGGAGATCAAGAGACGAATACAGTAAGCAGATTCAGAAGGATGTAGGTTGCAGTAGGTACTGGGATATGAAGAAGCTTGCACAGGATAGAGTAGCATCGAGAGCTGCATCAAACCAGTCTCTGGACAGAATACCACAACAACAACAACGGGAATAAGTGCGAACATTTCTTATGGTGACTGAGGACGGTGAATTGAACAACATTACATCGTTACGTTGGTTAGTACCTCCAAGTACCTGTGGTAAGAAGAAGCCATTAATGTTTATTTTCCCCAGGGCAGTAGTTCAAGTGTTGAAGTGTGGACACGTGGAAGCAGAACAGTCTATATTCACAGGAGTAGTCCACCCAGAGGTACGGTACAACCCGATAGAAAACGTCAGGTCGTAAAGTGTTTGTGGAAAGACTGTTCGACGCAATGAAAAAGGAACCAACACACTGATATGTGTGCATATTGAGGTACCACTTCAAGAATATCTGCACTTATACCCGTTACACCCTGTATAATACAGCACATTACGCTTTCGTAAACGGGTTTTGCAGTAAAAGCTGTAGCTCGCTATGCAATTGAAATGTAATGGAACCACTAAGATGATTTCAGAGATACACACAAAAGTGCTAACGCCCATCACTACCATGGACGACTCATAATAAATGATTTCCTTGGCACTGTCTTCAAAGACAGGAAATTGGGATTATAAAGTACAGCCCACCAACCGAAGAATTGCCGCCCAATAGTCTCCTGTGCCATCTGTATAAGCTGCACGAATGAATGATTTTAAATCGCGTAGTAAATATCGCAGACGAAATGCTCATTCCCCAACAAGCTCGGTTCAGACCCGGAAAATCGTGCTCTAGTCAAATCCTGTCCTTACAGAATACATGGAAGAAGAGTTTAAACAAACAACAGTTCTCGTAGACTCAAGTTCTGGATGTGACACCCTCAACCGTAGAAAGCTCAGGCAAAAACTTTACAAGAAAGGATTATCAATTCAAAAAAGTTATTGAATCCCTGTTAGAAAACGGATAGTTTTATGTAACACTGGAAGGAAAAATGGATGGCGACGACAAAAGAACCATCTCGCCTATTCAGTGTTCTGGCTCTACTTTTGTTGAATCTGTCCATAAAACACCAACCAACTCCAGACCATACTATCCATTTCTTGTGTGCCGATGATCTGGCTATTACCGCATAAGGAAAGAACTTTGAGGAAGAAGAAGGGAATCTAGAAAATTCGTTAAATATCATGTCTGGATATTACAAAGAGAAGTCCTTCGAGCCAAACCCTTGAAAAAAAAATGTTTGCGCTTTCTTCTTTCATTCAAAACAGGCAAGCAGAAAGCTGAACGTGACCTGGAATGGCAGCAACCTGGAAGACACAAGGAAACCATCATATCTGGCTGTCTTGTTGGACAGATCACAGGCATTCGAATGTCACTGCGAGAAGATCCGCCAAATGGTTGCCACTACGAACAACGTTTTAAGGAAACTATTGAATAGTAAATGGGGAGCCAGACCAGTTGTATTAAGAACAACTGCCCGAGAACTCTGATTTTCCCTGGTGGAATATGCGTGCCTTGCGTGGTCTAGATCCGCATAAGCCTAAATGACACAAAGGATAACAACAGAATGCATGAAACTCTCACCAATTGGGAAACTACAGAAACCCACCGGATTAACTGATAGGGAATCCTGAAGACCTGCACATGAGCAGACATAAAAATTTAAACAGACTTTCCTTAAACACCGCTCCACACGGTGCTTCATGCGGACGTGACAGATTTAAATCCCGTATGCCATTCCTTAGTACCGAGCTAAATGAGTCGTCGAAGAACTACGCTGGCTGGTGGCAACACTTCTAGGTGGAAAATTCAGAATTAATATAGCTAACTAAATGGGGCCTTGAAGACGAATCAGGTAACAAATGCAGATGTACTGAAGTCCAGGACGTGAAACATCATATAGAAAGTCACAACTTCCCCAAGAGAAGTACCATTGACGACGTATGGCTTGACAAGAAAGAAGCACTGAACATGGCAATATAATGGGCTGAAAAACTTCAAAAGAAATTTTCTAGGCACGAAACAGCAAAAGCAGTACAGCAAAGACTCATCATATTTAACTGATTACATTCTTATCTAATGTGACAGACACTGGAAGTGCAATGCCGATTTGCTTATTCTCAGCTTATGAGAAAAATGTTCGAACAGTAGTA
This sequence comes from Schistocerca serialis cubense, assembly GCF_023864345.2. Lineage (NCBI taxonomy): Eukaryota > Metazoa > Arthropoda > Insecta > Orthoptera > Acrididae > Schistocerca > Schistocerca serialis. The sequence goes on from NC_064638.1 coordinate 706,508,150, forward strand.
GCCACAAAAGTTCATAGTAACAAATCAACTGTCCAGTTCAAAGATGAGTCTCAAATCCGATTCCAAAGTTGATAAAAGTTGTTAATGCACAATTGTGTTGATGCAAATGACAAAAAAACAAATAAGGAAGTTCTTTAGAGGCACAAAATAAATGGAAGAAACATATTAAGAATTGGGCCTGTGATCGCCGTTGGAGCGGAGGCTGTTGGCCACAGGATGACGTAGTGAGCTGCAGAAGCTCGGGAAGCTGCCGAAGTCAGGAATGCCTGGGCTGTGCCACACATAGGCAGCATCATCTGACGATGTCAGCAGGACAGCAATAGCTGATAGAGATCAGATACCACGGTCGATTAATGGCAGCCACGTCCAGGCAGCCTGCCAATCTCTGTCAGTGTAATACAGTACAGGGAAAGACGGTACTCAAAACGTAGCCTCCAGCGTGATCGACGTCGTCTGTGCCCTGTCCTGGGCAGTGGTCAGTGGCAACTACTAGTCCAGACTCAAACACTCGTTCCACCACAGAGGTCGATGCCTCAGCATGTAACACCATAGCTCTAATGCTGTAAAGATTTATTTTACTTTTTTGCTTTCGTTTAATGTTATAACATTCAGTATCTGTAAATGTGTTTGTTTGAATCGATAACATAAAATTGTATACTCCTTTCTTTGTGAGAACTTTGATGTCATGATTTGATTCTATGCAAAGTAGTGTATCTGTCATTTAAATTCTTTATCCCATTTGGAGGGAACAAAACTTACTATATATAATTGTAATTTCTGAATGAATAATTTTTTGTAGAAGTGTCAAAATGTGCATATGTTCTGTTTTATTTAATGTATTTGGTTACTGTTATGTAAACTGCTGATCCTCACTTAGGGTTCTTAGTTATTCTATATGTAAAAGTTGTTGTGGTTCCCCTCGGAAACGGAACTGTGTAGCGCGCGCAAATTGTGGTTGGCCTAGGTAGAAAAGTTGGAACAAGAGTAAGACGCGGACGAGCTACGAGTCGGGGACGTGCTACGAAACAGTGCATTGCCATGTAAAAGATGCATATTGTGCTGGTTCCGAGAGAGGCTTTTTCTGCTACTATCCAATGCCTCGGATGGATGGATAAATAGCTGGAACGATTCTGGAATTGGTATCCATCATCGCCATCAACAAGGGACAGAGTCCAGCAATTCGTAAATCCACCTACCAAGATGCAGTTGTCACCACATTGCGCAATCACTGTATCGGTATGCTGTAATAATGTACAGTGAAGGATCAGCTCATTGGTTGCTTTAGTGTGCACAAATATAAGGTAACTTATAACTGAATTTATGAACCTACCTTGATTTTTTCCTTATCATAACACCTCTCAGCTTCCTCTCCGTTTGAACTAGAGTGATTACCGAGTGTCCCTACTGAAGGAACATTAAAGACCAGTGATTTTGCTAATTAATGCCTCTTGAACATAGTAAAAAGAAAGTTAAAGTTAATGTGGCAAGAGAGTGATTTAAAGTTAATGATGCTTGCTGAAAACAATTTTCCTAGTAAAACTGCTTATTAATGTGTTGTTGCCAACTTCAAATTAAGAGTTCTTAAGACTGAGGCATATAAAGTTTTGCTTAGTAAATGATCACATTACTGCCTGTTGTAAATCTCAGAAGGTGAGTCAGTATATTACATATATGTTAATTTTGTCTCTCAATGTAGTAAAAGTGGAAAACTGCAGTGTGAAACGTTATATACTCATGTTTGCTAAGTGTTTGTCTCTCTTGTGTATTGGAAGTGCATATTAATAATATAACAGGATCCACAGTTTGTCTATTGTGTTAATGCTAGGTAACAAGTAATGGGAAGACCACTAATTATGAAAACCATAATTTCTTTATTCAAATGATAATGAGAAGCAACCTGTTAGTGGATTCCAAATAACTTTCATTTTAAATAGTAAAGTATTTAACTGAGAAATAGACTTAACCTATATCGAATTAATGACTCTGCAATGAATAGTAATAATAACGTTATAAAGACCATTCAGTTTGTGTAAGCCCTGAAAGTAATAGTGTGTTTCGGTATCTGTTATAATTTTGCAAATAGTTTGTGCTGCTCTAACTGTTAGTTTCAATCTTACCGTAAACATATGTGTCTGTCAGAGTTCACTGCACTCGCGTGTGACAAAGTATAGGTTGTGTTTATCCATTAAATAACTATTTTCTTGAACGAGAATGTTAATCATTTTCTTGCCTAGTTAGGCTGGCGACCGTTTACTTTATCCGTTAAACGGTGCACATAGGCAAAATTTTGTTTGTTACTGTTCAAATATTTACGTAATTCTGACTTTCATTTCCGATAAGCCACCTCCGTTAGGTACATCACGGTCAACATAACAAAATTCCTCTCAGAGGGTAACACTGCTCTGTTGCTTTATACCATTATTACTCTAACAAAATAATTCTGTTCCGCAAACTGCCTCCAGTTTCAAGGTTATGGTATAACAGTAGCAGACGTAAGTGTTATACGTGGCTTGTCTGTGACAGGACTACTTGTTCTGCTGGGGCATAGTACGTAAACCAAATTTGGTATTCCATAGTACAAGCTACGTAAATGCTGTTGCAGTGTTATAAGCATACCCGGCAGATTGCCTCAGTGGTATGAAGACGCCGAGTAGGCCTCATACAATCGTCTGCTCGGGCGAATTCCTGTAGAAAGTTATCAGGTTCGTGGGAATAATCCTTCATTAGTCAAGATCGAAAATGATTTATAATCGTTGCTATTAAACTCTACTAACCACTTCAGATTGTAATGGTTCTTTATTCACGTGACCATTACGGCACTCCAACCCCAGTTCTCGATACCAGTAATATCGAACTACTTTTCAGCGAAGTAACAGGAACATTTTTGTGACAACATTCACATTTGGTTTTATTAATGTATAGGTATTCCGATGTATCGATATATTACAGTGATATGGTTCTTGCGTGTATCCATTTCTGTGAGACTGTCATTATCTTTGACTTACTTGCAATCGTTTTGGCGCGAATGCGCACAGAGCAGTCTTTGTTTCACTTTGCAGAAGTTATGTTGTTATTTCGCTTTGTAAAAGAACAGTCAAGTTTTTTATTTGGTTAAAGTGGAAATTAAATATGTGAAGATTGATACAAAACTGTTTTCTTGATGATGTGACATTTAAGAAGTATATGTGAATTTACAAGAAGATTATTAAAAATGTGGATCGTGAACACCAATTCAAAAATTATTTCTACCATGCCATTGTTCTGATCTGGGATTGATTGAACATTAAGAATTTCCTGAAAAACGTATTTGTTAGGTCTTCAAATACAGCTAAAATACAGATCCGGACCTTCTAGCAGCCAAAGTGTAATCACCCTAGAATCAAAAAGATGAGCCATAACGACTTAGACGAAATCTACGTGGGAATCCATTCGAGATAAGTGCCAAATTAATGAGTTTTTTTTTTAGAATGACCTCATTATTTCCATTCAGACGATACCATCCACAGTCAATAACTTAGTTGTTGCCCGATAAAGCAAACATATACTGCGTGAGCAACATTATTAATCTGATTTCTAATCTACTTTGCAAGTGGTGGTATTGTGAGAAGATCTAACAAGGGAACAATGCTGTGTGTAATTACCAGACAGGTTGGAGTCACATTTCCATCTATAAAATACATACTTGTACATGACAATGTGTATCCTACCGACCTTAGACACACCAATGATTATCTTATTTGGTCTGCTTTAACCAAAACTACTTGTCAATTATTATAGAAATCTTTTACGATCTTGACGAATAAGGGATTAGTGATTAGATTCCAATAACTTTTAACATTCATAGACTATTTATGTCCAACCCGACGTCGTCAGGAAAAACAATAGAATGCCTGTAGCTTTTGAAGTCTAAGGCCACAGCAGGTCACTGGGTACATCACCGTATACTGAACGGTCTTCGTCTCAAAGTTGGAGACTCCCGCTTGCAATGTATCTCGGCATTACCCTATGGCGGTACAAGAAAAGTGAGTGATAGTACCGTGGGCATTTCGGTTCACCATAATTAAACTAATGGCTCTAGGCACTATGAGACTTAACATCTGAGGTCATTAGTCCCTTGGATTTAGAACTAATAAACCTAACTAACCTGAGGACGTCACACACATCCATGTCCGAGCCAGAATTCGAACTTGCGACCGTAGCAGCAGCTCGATTCCGGACTGTAGCGCCTAGAACCGCTCGGCCACAGCGGCTGGCAACTAAACTAATATCCGAGTATGACGGATTCAGTCAGTGTTCAGTGCAACACACTCCCTGATGACTAATTCTTCCTTTTCCTCCTCTCTGCAACCACAGATAATATGTAACGGTTCCCACTTGTACTGGAAATGCACGACATGTGATGGACATATGTGTGTTCTGCAGCATGAAGGTAGAACTTTGAGATTCTGTAATGAATCGCCAATGTGATATGTTTAATGATGTCCTTGTCCCATCGTAGATATAGCACTCAGATTGCGTACCTTTTGTTTCTTTAGGTGAGGCTGTAAGAAGCCAGAGCGATGGCTGAAGTTCTCAGCTCTACGAAGTAATCTATCAGGTTCCAATTTCAGGATGCTACAGCTTTTTTAAAAAAATTTCCGTAACACACGAGATACAGACAGCTGTAAATTGCTAATAAGACTTTTTTTACGTACAAGCGCCTGCAAAGTCACAATATCACAGTTCATGTGAGAAAGACTAAGAACCCTTACACTTTCTTGGAGAATTATATTCATAATTATATTCATAAAAACCAGTGTCATCCCTACACTGCCCCTTTTTGTATTGCTTGCAAAGTCCCGTTTATTTAACATAATTTCATACGGGGTACAACTCAAATCTTAATCATGCGAGCCTTAACACGAACTGTACCGTACAGCCCCTCCTAACAGACTGGAATGGTCACCCCGAATCACTTCAATGAGTGCGCCATTTTTGTTGGAGCTGAAGATCCACGAAGTCCTTGGTTTTTGAATTGTTTTGTGCTGATGGAAGCACAATGAATAAACTGCTCAGGTAAACAATCTAGAATAGTTTTTTAGTATTAAAATTCACGTCTCCTTCCTGGAAAGTTAATTTAGATACACATAAAATTTCGTTTCATACTTTAAGTCACAACAAGAAAAACAGGTAGTGATTAAACACCGAAGGCCAAAATTAACAGATTCAAGTCTAGAGTCACTGATTATATCAAATGAGTAAATTCAGTACGTAGAATTCCTTGGAATATTCAGAAGTTATTCCAATATCCGTTCTTGGTTGGCGTAAGGCGAAAGTCTGAGGAATAAAGTCACTGCTCAAGCTCGGTAGGGACTAGAAGAGAAGCACTGCTCGTGTCAGTAGAGATTCAAAGATAAATATTGCACAACGATGCCGGATGTTGATTACTTAATGAGACACTGATTGATTGACTGCAGGGGCAGCCGGTGTTTCTTCCAGAGGGTTCGACGGAATAAATGATTCGGTAGCTGAAGCTGCACTGCCGATCCGCGTTGAGCGCCATCCTAAATATTGTCGTGACGTACGGATACGGCGTGAGCTGTGGCACGCACTTGACTTGTAGTCGAAAATAGTGCGCACGATTGCAACGCTTTGGTCGTGGAAGCGGACTTCACTGGCAGCGATCACGGTACCTCTCGAGGCAGGTGCCAGAGGCTCAGTGGACAACAAATCGGTGTGTTGCTGATATCGTTGTCCGGAACGTTTACCAAATTGCGGACGGAGGGTGGATCTTTGTTTGGATAGCAGGCCCTTACGCTGTCGCGGCGAACAATGCCTGAAGTGTAGCCATCCACGGGAAGTATGTGTGTTGCAGGCTTGCGGGTTACATTCTTGTAGGAGGGACACAGATATTGTTGGCTTTACACAGTCATGTTCAGAAAGAAACAGAACGCCTTGAACGACTAGAGATAGGACGTCCATATTCACAGGACAGGAACATTACTATGTTGTGCAGAAATGATTAGCATTTGAATCACGTCGGCTCACGGGTTCATCGTCAACGTCGATATCGCGGCGCAACACTACTGAGCCGTGCGTGGCTCGCGTTCCAGCCATAGTGTATTTTACACCCTGTTTTTAACGTACTTCCACCTCACTACGTTAATTTATATTACTACTGTCACTGAGTTGCTGCGTTGCCGGACCGTGATCGGCGCTAGTAGCGCGTATCGCTATATACCCTCTCGTAGTATTTTTGCTCGACTGATATTACTTCTTGGTCGTTGTCTGTCGTAAGCCAGTTCGAGTCGCAAGTTCGGTTCACGATTTCGGATCTGCCAGTCAGTTGGTACGTGTCTGGAACTCAGTCCGGATCTGCCAGTCGGGGAGTTGCAATGCGGCACTAGTGCAGTCGGGTTGGAGCACCAGTGAGGTCTGTGTCGACATGACTCACCCGACCATTGCCGCCACGCCTCTCTTGAGCCGTGCTACGGTCTTGGTGGATCGTGGGTCGGTCGTCCTACCGGACGACGCGTTTTGGCTCACCGATCGTTCATGAGTCGGCTGTGTGTGTGTGTGTGTGTGTGTGTGTGTGTGCATCGACTCCAGATTTGTCTTCGTGTGTGCTTAGCTACTGTTGGGTATCGTTCAGGTCTTCGTGCAGGTGTTTGCCAGGTTGTGTGCGTAGCTGGTGCTATTTCCACAGACGACTATTTTCGATGTTGTCGGCATTCTGAGAGGGGTCGGTCGGTTGCTGCGGACCAGGGAAGTTATCTCTGCGCAGTGCAGTCGGCTGGGTCCTCTGGCAGTCCCTGCGCAGTGTCGGAGCATGTGTGTAGCTGTACGATCGCTACGAGACTCGTGGTTCACCGAGACAGGACGTCAAAGTTGAGGAGTGGTTTCAACTACCCAAGCCACGTATATTTATGTTGTGTGGTTCGCTGTTGAGGAGGTTTCCCTGTGAGCAACACCGAGGGTTTCTATTGCTGAAATTTAGCTGCCATGCGGTGCAATTAACTATATTGGTTGACTACATTTAAAGTGCACCAGCGGAATTTTCTGCCTTGTTGCCATTACTGTTTTGGTTACCTGGCCTGGACACTCACGTAAATTCAGGTAGTGTCCTTTCCCCAACTGTTGTCTCTGTCCAACGTTGTGTGTAGTTTTGACAGCCAACACATATTTCATTGTGGATAATTACGTTCGTAACTTTTGGTGTTTGAGTTCTCATGTACCGATTGGTGGCAAGCAAGTCGTTTTGTCGGTCGGTCCGTGGCTGTCCCCTGGTTGGATTCCGACCGATCAAGTGTAGTTGGGCTCACCACCTGTCTCACCTAAGTGAACGAGGGCAAACCGACCTCCATGGAGTGCCGTTTACTTTATTGCTCTTCTCACCGGTGTTTAATTGTCTGTTTATAATCTATCACAGCCAATGATTTAAAAAATTCCTGTTTTTACTGGATTTTATGTATTTTAGAATTTTGGAAAATCAATTGTGGGCCTTCAGCCACTTAAATCCTTGTTCTAAAAAAAAGAAAGAAAACAAACGAAAAAAACATTGCGGTCCTCTGACTTTGGAAGGTTATTTAATTTATTTTAAACTCTTGAAAATTTTATTGTGGGCCTTCAGTCGTTTGTATTGCATCTTGTTTATGTTTGTCTATTCACCCTTGCCTTGTGGCTCTCAGCCTCACTCTCTCTCTCTCTCTCTCTCTCTCTCTCTCTCTCTCTCTCTCTCTCTCTATATATATATATATATATATATATATATATATATATATATCAATTATTTTATTTGAAATCATGTTTTTAGCACTTGAGATTTATCTTGTTGCTTTAAGATTTCTTGTTTGGAGGCCTTCCGCCGTGAAGTAATTGCCTTTTTGAAACTCGAAGTTCTAAAGGTTCGGGTATGAGCAGTACGTATGGTTCGTCCACATCTCCACCTACATCGGACGAATGTGCAAAAGCATGCTAGACGGCAATGGTGTATGTGACGATGTCACTGGGGACACTAATGGCATCAGATAGCGTTCTCGGACGAATCCAGTTTCTGATGGCCGCACTCCGGTTCGCCGCGGACAGGGGGAGCGGCATCATAGCGACTGCATTCTTACGAGACAAACAGTGCCAACACAGGGCCTTATGGTGTGGGGTACTATTGAGTACAACCACAAAGCACAGTTGGTCCAGGGCACTGTGACCAGTGTGAACTACGTGAATGACATCCTGCGACAAGTAGCCATACACTTTTTGCACAACACCTCTGACGCCATTTCCCACAAGACAATGCAGGGCCACATGTTGCTACACTAACACGTGCCTTCTTGGTGTCACAGAAAGTCAGCTTTTTGTTCTGGCCCACCAGATCTCTAGTCTTGCCGCTAATAGAAAATTTGTGGGATATGATGAAACGATGGGTACAGCGCTGTGATTAACAGGTTACCAGGGCCCATGGAGGACCATGTGCCTATTAGGCAACAGAACACATTCTGAACCGAGGTGACTGAGATGCTAACATTTCTGCAGCACGTACCAATGTATATTTCCTGAGAATCGTTCAACGTGTTCTGTTCTTCTTTTTTTTTTTTCTTTTCCTGAACTTGAGTGTATATGTACCGTCACTTCGGTGCTCCGCTTATTTCACATATGAAAATACAGTTTCGATGTCATTAATACTTATAAAATTTCACATCTTAGTGTAATTTAGCTCCTCACAGTTTCTTACACATAATTTGTAAATATCTAGCTTTGACAATAGTATTTTCTTTTCGAATGAAGTAGTAGTACAAATGTGATTCGTAGCTATTCTGAGGGAACATTTTGGTCTGTATGCCAAATAGTTTTTGACAATATGCTTTCGTATCCTGATACAATGAAAAATCAGTTACCATTATAACCTTTCACTCAATGGTTAGAGGCTCATTCCAGTTTCTGTAGTGTT